>NC_056732.1:1536007442-1536256727 GCF_019279795.1 Protopterus annectens
GCACAGAGACTGATTGTGCCTACTACAGCAAAAATGAACTCTTCCCGAATGCTGTGCCAAACTGTCCAGTCAGAGTGTATTTAATTATCTTTGTTACAGTTTATCTTGTTAATCTTGTTCGGGCTGAGGATGTATAGATGTCAGATACTAGGATCCCATAAAAATACATTTTTATTAAAAGGTTTTTATGACAATGATGTATGCTAAGGCCCTCATCATACAAACGCAAGCAGCGGCACATCCTGTGTTGTCCTTTACCAGTTATTGTCTCTCATGTATTAAATTACACATAGACATAATCTGATGCAAAACATTTGTTCTTTACATTCTTTGAGGTCTTCATGTACACTGAGCAATCATATTATCATATAATTTGATCTTCAATGTTATAGATATTGCTAAAGTCCATAAGATTTTCTGAAACTGTGTGGGTGGAGGAAAGTCTATGTGAATACGGACAATGGCAGTTGTGTCCCCTGCTGCTTTAGAATGCAAAGGCCTGTGAAATTAGCCACTGTTTTACATAGCAACGCAGGGTAATGGAACTAATACTGACACCTCTTCTCAATCTTTTGGCTAAGATCAACTGTAATATCTAGCTAGTACAGTAAAATACCTTACATTCTTGCATTTTGCATTTATAACTGATATATTCTGGTATTGTATATTTGTATTCCTTGTTATGTCTAGTCGTCTTGTCAATCAATTTACTTTTAGGTTTTGTCCTGAAACATCTTAATTTCATACATTGACATCTGTTAGATCTAGCCCAATATTGTTTAGTCTCTACTTCTATTGTTTTATTTCTTATAACTTGTCACATATTGTCATACATTGTTAAATTACAGCAATTACTTTATATCAATCACCTGGGAAGTGACTAAAAATGTCAGCTATTTTGTTGACTGGCTTAGTCCCATTCACCCAATGGTCTCGTTTCATGTAGATCCAAGGGATATTTGTGTAGATCAAGTTCTCAAGGCACTAGAGAACTTTATCTACTCTTTTCTGTACTGTGGGAACTTTGACATTCACCTGAGCTACCACCAGCTCAGGCAGAAGGGGCCAGGGGCCTCAGTTTAATGTCTCATCTGAAGGGTGAAAATGGTCAGTAGACCATCTCACTTAACTAATTATCAACTAACTAATTAACTATTTTCTATCTGAAGAGAAGGAATCTAGGCCCGAGGAGTCATGGTATGCAGGCAACTATGCCATATGCTGGTATTATCCAAAATCTTGGTCATATCTTTTCTGGTGAAAGGAAGTATTATGACAGGAAGAGGAGGGAGATTAACATTACCTGACAGTATAGAGGATTAGGGATATGAGTTTTAGCCATTTGCTTCATGGAGTCCAAGGTTTGATTCCCTGTCTATCCTATTAATCTTGTAGTGCACTGCCTTATAATTTGACAAAATGATTTGTATGCTTCTTTGGCAGTGTCTTTTAGGCCTAGGACATTATTTATTTATTTATTATTAGTTTACATTTGTTGACCGGGTTTGTTCGACTGAGCTGAAAGCCCTTTTTCAGCGGAGGCCCAGGGAAAAAAGTCCCACTTTACATAATATAATGGTTCAAAAAGGAAGTACATCAATAACTGAAAAGGTAATACATGAATAATTTGGAGAAAGGTTGCAGGTAACATTTTAACAACATACAATAGTGTTCAAATTAGACATTGAGTATATTTAGTTGTTTCTTTTCACTCAAGACAAGTTAATTTGGAGCTCTAGTACACATTGTTTCATCCTTTCAGCTTCTTCTCACCTATAGTTTTATGACCTCACATCAGACCTGACTTGTGATCATACAAGATCTTTTTTTTTTTAATCTGACATTGTCATTAAAAGTGTCTGGTGGGACTCACAATGAAGGTATTACATGATTTGACAGGTATGTTATATTATCTGAAATGCTGGCTCTATTTTTTGCTTGCCTACTGATGATTATTAAATGGTGAATAACAATTGTATCTGAATTATAGAGCTACAGCCTAAATAAAATTCATGCTTTAACAAGTCACACTGTTGTCTTATTATCAGTACAGTGGCTGTTATACCTTCCATTTGGGCGAATCATTGTATCAGAATGTAAATGATTATTCAGTCCTTAATTTTCTTATCATATAAATTAAGTAGTTTGCTTAATGAGGTAATTTTGTTCATCTAGTTATCTCTAGCTTGGCAAGCAGGTTTTGTTTCACAACACTTGTGGCTTGTATACTTTTAAAATTATCTTTTCATAAAGTGTAACTAAAATGGCACTGAAGAATTTAGGAAAAATATTTATTTACTAAGCAAAAATTCTGATATTGCTAACTTTCAGATTTATCTTGTGTTATTCATAGATCATAGATTAGTACTAGGCTAACTGTCCTTGTGAGCCATTTTAAGCCTAGCCAATTATCCCTTGTGAGACTCAAACCCCATACCTTGTGTTTGTAAGGCAAACACCTTAACCATTAGGCCACCCTCCCAACTTATTGTCTCATCTACTTTCAGTGCACTACCCAGAGCAATGATGATGATGATGATGATAATAATGGAAAGTTAAGTTGTTTTCCTTAATAATGGACTAGTACACTTTCATCTGAAAATTTGGATGAGGCTCATCTCTACATAATCTGCTACCTAACCACCACTGGGTTTGCATTTTTTAAATATCAGGGCATCTGACATAATTTCTTGACATTCTGGAAAAGCTAGTGTTATGCGTGTTTTTGCTGCTTATCACCCTATATCTGGTGATAGACCTCCACTGACATACTAAGGCTGGCAAGGATTCTATATTCCTTAAATCCTTTTATAAACCAGCACCAATAACTATTAAACAAGTTACTAAAAGCAATTTATCTGTTTGGTTTAGAGTTCTTATGATACTGGGAACAATTCTCATGTGTCTTAATTTTGTTAATTTTGGAGACATAATCCCAGTGCAATGTTCGCTCCATGTTTCTAACCTCCTGTAAAGTCAACTTTACTACTTCCTTTTGTATTTGGCATTGGACGGCATTGAACTCAGCCCAAGCTATTCACAAATAAAACCAGCTGAAGCAAAGGTCTGATGGTCTCATTGTTTAATTCAGGGAGTACATATAATAAACTTGGTCATGTAACTTGGTATTGGCATTGCAACCATAACAGACTCTTGGCTCAGACTTTTTTTTTTTTGGCCATAGATTTAGCATTAGAACTTGTGGAGGAATCCTAGAAAACATTTTTGTCATCTCCCCAAGTAATCTGATATGAATCCCAAATGGCTGTTCCTTCAGTGTCTCATTGGATAACATTTTAAGCTTGACTTGGGTTTTTTCAATATTTTTCCTGCACCGCCTGTTTTTGATCAACTTTGTGTATACTTTGCAGTATAACAAGTACAGGGTTTGAATTTTTCCACATTTATTTGCCTATTGTGTGCCCTTGAGCAAGTCATTTAAACAGCCATTGCTTTGGGGTCATTGATAATTTGGCAAGGCTATATAATAGTTTCCTGTACTGCATGCCTAGTAACTAACCATGAACGTATGACACCAGTGATAATATACCTGTTTCTTACTTCATCAGACTGGGTGACATCAATATATATTATGGCCACTGCAACAAAAGATCCTCGATTAACTACTTAACTCCATGTCCTTTTTCTAATAAATCACTTACCCACCAAAACTAAACCATCTTGCTTATGGGCATTCTCACAGCTTGACTTTTAACTACTATAACATTTAAATTCTCATCTCCACAAGTTGTAACCCTCATTTTCAAATACCAGTGTACATTTCATTCCACTTTCCTGCCAGAAGAGCAAAGATTGATGTCATCTCTACTATGCACAGATCACTAAAATCAAATGAAAAGTTACTCTTTGTTACTTTTGCTTCTGTTAGTTGGTCCAGTCACTTTCAGTGTGACTGCAACACTATCTTGGACCACAAACACAACATTATTATTCAAAACAAATGATATATTATCATAATGTAACTAAGAGGATTTGTCAAATACTAGCCCATTGGCTAACTTAGTCAAATACTAGCCCATTTGCTAACTTCTGAGGCTTAAACAAAACCATGGGCCAAACGGCTACATGAGCCATCTTCAAATTACTCATCTCTCCTGTTGGTCAGTTACATTTTACAGAATTAGGATTTGGTGCAAACATCTATAAACAGGCCAAAGGCATTCTGTTTGAAAACACAACATGCAAAGTTCTTGGAAACCAAGAAACTTCCAGTACAAATCAAGTAGCTTGTCAAAAGATGAAGAAAGGTTAATAAAGACAGCTTAACCTGCAATGATCAGCATATCAGCACAACAGGTAAGTTTGGTGATGTTTTTATTTGGCAATTTAATCAAGAGCCCTTGATTAGGAAAATAATACATCCATAGATCATTGAAACACATCTCAGTAGTCACATTTATAATTTCACAAATTCTTTTAACTGTCATTATCTCACTTTTAAAGAAGTAAAAACACTGCTAAAAAATCTGCTGAAACATGAGTCTACTGATGCTGATGGGCTGACATCCAAATGTCTTAATGTTTGCAAAACACACTTCCCATCAGAAAAATCAAGACAGAATCAACCAGAAAAGGAATAAATAAACGAATGATGATCACAACTATTCAAGAAATGGATCACTCCCTGTTCACATAACAGTGACGGAAGGAGAAAATGTCTAATGCAGTATGAAGCGGTCTTGTAAAAACAGTAACACTGCTCAGCCTGCATTACAATGAGATTAATTCTGACCAATGGCAATGAAAGAAATGTGATAGAGCAGATGGAAACTGAACATAATGGTCATTAATCAAAGGTAGGGTTGCCAAAACACACTTAATATCCATCCTTCCTCAAAAGTCTGTAAATATACTCTTGGCATGTGGAAATGTCTCTAGTCAGGGAAATCTGCCATTATGTTTTCGAGGTACAGAAAGGCTCTACTCATAAAGTTAGCTTTGATGTCCAAACTTTCTGTTTGCACTATTCTCAAAGAAAACAGAAGCTATTAACCTATAAGATCATTATAGCTGTTATATTCTTCTCAGCAACTGCTAATGTGGCTTCGGGTTGTTTGTCTTTTTGGCTTTTCCTGGTTAGGGGTTGCCACAGCGGAACTCCGGTCTGCTAATGATTGGCAGTTGATTTTTATGGTGCTGAGTTGCCAGCCTGATGCCTAACCTTCAGCGAAGGCATGTCCATTCACGCATGTCTTTCAGAGGCCACTAGACCATGGGGAGGACATGCAGACTCCACACAGAAGGCACTCCAGACAAGAATCGAACAGGAGAACCTCTTGCTGTGAGGTAACAATGCTACTGCTATACCACCACGGATACCGGCTTCAGTCAAGTTCATAATATCCTGACAGCCATTTTCTCTTAACAAGCAGATATTTTCAGATTTGTATAACAGTAAAATAAAAGGTGTGTTGTTTTGTTATTCTATCAAAACCACTTGACTCAATCCAGCAGAATAGACAAAATTTTCTATGACCTTTGCTTTTGTAGTCTAAATAGTACGCCAATGAAATGGGTGAAAAATTATCTCAGTCTCTCTCTGCCCACTGCAAAAAAATAAAAAAATAAAAAAAAACAAAATAAGTTTTCATGTAATTCAGCACTGAGCCATCAGACTGAGGATCAGATAAGTTGTTTCATATCTGGTCATAGGTGCCCCACAGGGATCTCTTATTCGTCCTTCGGCATTGCACTAAAAGCTATTCTCCCTGGAATCCTTGCTTATCAGAGATTTGGGATACATGGCTAGGATTAAAAAGGCCCTTATGGTTGTTAGCCTAGTAAACACCTATGAACGTATATGAAGATGACAGACCATACTGACATATCTGCAAATGAAATTAAAAATAAGATCACTTAGTGCCTGCAAAGCTGAATGAGTGGTATCATCAGCATGGAATTGTCTGTACTCGTACCATGTGATAAGGACTGGAACTCCTTATCTGTGTCCATCAGGTCAATACTCTCCCTCCCATCCTTCAAAATCACTCTGAAAGACTTCCTACACAACAGCTGGCTCTGTTCTTGCTCAATGCTAAGATAAACTATTTCCTTAAATGTGAACAAGTACCTATTCATACCTTACACCTCCTTACTTTCCCTTCTTCTCTCGCTTCCTTACTTCTATCAATTTCTCTCCCTTGGCTTGCTTTCTAAATATACCATAAGCCTGCTTTTCTTTCACTTCATGTTGCAATTCCTGTTTTGTATTATACTAGCATACCTTTAATTTCTCTATATACTGGCAAAATTACTCTAACTATTAAATCATTGTCATATAATTGTATCTATTCTTAAACTATGTTTGCATATTATGTCTAATTTAGTGTAATTATTTAAACTGTATTTGTTTTTGTATTATTTTTAAAGACTAAACTTATTGTTCTTAAAATGTTTTAGAGTACTTAGGAGCTTTTCTCCCCGGACCTCCACTGAAGATGGGCTCCTACCCAGTCAGACTTTCCCAGTAATCAAATGTTAATAAATAAATAAATAAATAAATAAATAAATAAACAAAGCTTCATAATTAATTTTACTAAGAACAAGGTCATGCTATCTTGATCCTCTAAAGGCTTAGCAATGTTGACAGCCAATAAAGTGTTAATTAATGCCAGTACAGACACCTTAATTCATGATTCTTCACACCATTGTTCTATTTAGATGTGTTCTCCATTCATATAGTTTCTTTTCCCACATAGGAATGGTCCTTCCCAGAAGGCTTTTGATGTTTTGTACATGAGAAAGTGAAACAGAATGTTAAATGCACCTAAAGAGCAGACTTCATAGCCTTATGTCTCCCCCTGCCATCAGACAAATGTAACACAAGTCCAATGAACTACTTCAGCAATCATAATAAAACAACTAATATATTTGTTAGTGATAGCAATCATAATAAAACGACTAATATATTTGTTAGTGATAGCAATCATAATAAAATGACTAATATATTTGTTAGTGATAGCAATCATAATAAAACGACTAATATATTTGTTAGTGATAGCAATCATAATAAAATGACTAATATAGTTGTTAGTGATAGCAATCATAATAAAACGACTAATATATTTATTAGTAATAGCAATCATAATAAAACAACTAATATATTTGTTAGTGATACTGATGCTTCCTATGGTCAATGAGCAGTCATTAGGTGTACCTTTGGCAAATACAGCCCTGCTTTCCTAGGTGTCTGTTTTTTTTCTAGATATTGCCAAAAAATAAGGGCTTATGCTGTTCCTTGTAGATATATTTGGTTGATTTGCATGGGGGGAAAATAAAGTCCATGACTTCTAAGGACACAAAACACAGCAGGCAGAATGACAGGTACCAGCAGCACAATGCCAGCGGCATGTCACTAACAGTGAAATTGCAGTATACAGTGTGTGTGTGTGTGTGTGTGTGTGTGTGTGTGTGTGTGTGTGTGTGTGTGTGTGTGTGTGCTGATCATTACCCCCCATCTCAGTGTCTAGGGAACATAATTGTTTGAAACACATACTGGAGCATAAGTGTGACTATGGCAGCATGCAGCATTTCCAGCATGGTGTAGCACACTTCTACATATTTTTGTTACATAAGCATGTACTGTAAATTAATTACAGCACAAATCATTTCCCCTGCCCCATGCATTGCTTATTGAAGCTGTGGGCACAGAGCTGAGTGCTTCTATGCACCTGCAGTGAATTTATAGCAGCCCTATGTCTCTGTAGGTGAATTTCACTTCAGCTGTGTGTCCCCAACTAATTGTAATCACACGGAACTGTTTCATCAACTAACAGACAAATGCCAAATAATATTCTTGCCTGATCAGAACTGCAGTTACAGCACATGCATTTATATATGAAAAAGCACAACACAACAATATCCTTTGCAATTTAGACTGTTTTCACTTCTGCTCATTATACATGTGTTCCTTGTACTCACATGTTTTCCAGCTTTCAGTCACACATTCCTCTTCCTAGCCGTTTGGCATTCCATCTCTAACATTTATGTCATGCTATGTTAATGATATAATATATACCAATCCCTTTTCAGTTCCTAAATTATCTGATTTCTTTGGAGAGAATCCCTTTCTTTGGTTCATTGGCCAGTTAATTCAAATACTCCCTTGATCAATTAAATTGTTTGTCATGTTGGTTGTAGGGGAGGTGGTATAAGAACATGTACAGAATGCTTAGAAACAAAATGGATGACAATTTTACAAGCAACTAGTGGGAAAGGGTTAAATTAATTTATTCCTATTAAACCCTTTCTTAAGTCACGTGATCTGTACCATTAAGACCTATAAAAAGGGAGTTTAATTGTGTTTTAACTGTATCGAAGAAGTACTGTGTCAAGTACGAAAGTGCTTATCTCTGTTTTAACTCTTTATTATTTTTATTAAAGACAGTTTGCACCTTCAGCCAATTGTTTGTTTTTGGTTTTATATATTTTATTCACATTTTTGCTCTTATTTTTCCTATTTTATCAATTAAATTGTGCCTACTCCGTTTCATTATATGCACACAAATTAAAACATTTTAGTCTAACAAACTCTTTAAAATGCCCATCAAATGTTGCTATGTTATCTGTAAAAAAAAAACTCCAGTTAACCTGAGTTATTTTAGTAGGCCAATGGTGTAGCTTAAGGCAATATGCAATATTGTAGACTCAAAATAGTAGCTCAGTTAGCCTATCCACTATTATAACCACTACAGCATGTCTCATTATAGTCACACAAATACCATCTTTCAACTCTGCTATAATTAAATTCCATATGTCACAATATCTTTTGAGAGAATGAGGAAATTTCCCCTCTGATTTCTTGCCCATTGATTGCTTTCACAGAAGGATTCTACATGACTCAGTAGTTATCAATGGCCGGTGACATCTGTCCCTTCAAGTGAAAGGTTCAGCAGAGAATTCACATTTCATTCCTTTGGTTCTAGTTATATAGCACCAGCATAATTTGCACATTGCAGGCATTAGTTAGTCTAGTTACAGCTACCTGGGCATTCTTAATGTGATGTTGTCATAACTGTGTACCCGAGTTCTATTTAATGCAAGTGATCTTTACCACGATACTCCAATTTCCAGTATAAAGCAGAAAGGAACTTCATCATCATCAAACCCATGTTTCTCATTTTCTGTACAGGGTTGGGATGTCATGTCAGTTGTTGCCAACTCTGCTACCTTCTTTGACACGCATGCCTGATTGTCATAGGTCTTCCCGCACACAACATTTACTGGAAACCCTTGTTTCCTCTTATCTCCTTCCTGTCTGCCCAAATCTTCTTCAGAAGATTATCTTCTGCTTTTCTGCACGTGTTCCTGAACCACCACTGTAATCTGTTCTCTTTGACCTGTTCTGTAATTGGAGCTACTTTGGCTTTGGCATTTATGTCCTTATTTCTTTGTCTATCCCACAATGTGTATCCTACAACCCATTACAGGCACTTCATCTCCATCATCTCTAGTTTCCTGAAATGTTCTGCCTTTACCACAAAGGTTTCTGTACCATACAGTAGTACTGGTCACACCACTATTTTATACACCTTACTTTTCAGCTTCTTTGTCATTCTTCTGTCATAGACTACCCCAACACTCTGTGCTAGTTGGCTGCAGTCCCTCTGCTTCTAACTTTGACATCCTCATTCAGACTTCCCTTTTTCTCAACCACCCCTCCTAGATATCTGAACCAGTTAACCTGTTCAGCTATTTTCCCTTCTATCTCTATTCTCAGATTCTTCTGATTTCTCCCATTTGCTGCCATTACAACTGTCTTTTCTGCATTCAGTTTCATCCAATGTGCCTTCAGTTTTGTGTACCATTGCTCTATCCTTTGCTGAAGTTCTTGATCAGAGTCTGCCTGTATTTATTTTACATTTGTTGATCAGGGAAATCTGGCTGGGCACAAAGGCTCCTTTTCAGGGTCTATATTATTTTGTCGACAGCTTAGGTTGTTGAATGCTCAATGATCGACATCTAAGCATCGAAGTTTCAAAATCGCAAACAGCCATATAAGTGAATTCTTTCCTCGGGAAATAATTTGCTTGGCCGTTATCTGGGATTTGCCCTTTCCCCAATGTAGAGTGATCTCGGAGTTGGTATATTTAGTTGGGGGGGGGTGAAGCCCCCCACTATATTTAGGTTGAAAAGTTATTTTTATTTCTGGACGGCCTAGCAAAGTCTTTTCTGAGGAAAGAATTCACTTATATGACCGTTCATGATTTTGTAACTTCAACGCTTAGGTGTCGATCATTAAGCATTCGACAACCTAAGCTGTTGAAGAAATAATATAGACCCCCTTTTCAGTGGGTCCCAGGGAGAAAAGCTCTAGTACATGCAGTACAAACAAAATCATTTACAGACTATAATATCAACAATGTCAGGCAGAATAAATTAAAATAACTTTTATAGTGTCAAAATAGATAAGATATTAACTATACATACAGTAGTAAGGCATCTTATATTAATTATACTCTATGAAGATATAGTTAAATGACTATGCAGTAGGATAGATGTCACAATACAGAGTACCGAGTTATTTACAATGGTTGGAAAGCTAAAGGTTGAATTAATTATGTGATATAAATTAAATGAGTTGTAAAAGAGTTAATAGAGGTATAGGTAGAACATGGGATGGGTGAGAACAGAGTAATAGTTGGTAACAGAGTAGAAGAGAGCAGAGGAATAGTAGAAGAGGAAGAAAGCAGAGATGATATACTTATGCTGGAGATACACAGCTACAAAACCAGGGCATTGCGAAGTGTTGTCTTTAATGTATTTTGAATGCCTGTTGGTTTTCAAGAAGCTTCAGAACATGTGGGAGGACATTCCAGGAGTTAGCTACAGTGTTTGAGTATAAGAAGGGTCCCGATGCATTTTGGGTTTAGTGATGATGAGAAGTTTGTCTTTAGGGCAAAGAGCTTTGGGAGGGTGGTAGCGTTGCAGCATGCCTTTTAGTGCTGGATATTCATCTTTAGTGCTGGATATTCATCAAGGTTTTATATTAGAGTATGAGCTAGTAGTAGCTGACTGTAGGGGGGTGAGGTGGGAGTTCAGTCCATGGGAGGGTGGTAGTGTTGTAGCATGCCTTTTAGTGCTGGATATTCATCAAGGTAGTATATTAGAGTATGAGCTAGTAGTAGCTGACTGTAGGGGGGTGATGTGGGAGTTCAGTCCATGGGAGGGTGCTAGTGTTGTAGCATGCCTTTTAGTGCTTGATATTTATTAGGGTAGTATATTAGAGTATGAGCTAGTAGTAGCTGACTAATGAAGGGGATGTGGGAATAAAGTCTAATTTAGTTGTTTAAGGGCAGAACAGTGATGACTTCTAAAGTGGCGACTTGCAACAAAGCAAGCTATTTCATTGTAGCATTGTGGTGTACTGCCTGTAATGTCACATTGTCTGCATACAGAAACTTTGTTGATCTGTCCCCTCCGATCTGTTTGCTAATGTAATCCATCACCAGTATGAACAGCAGTTTGCTGATGCACATTCACTCTCACTGGGAACCCCTCTGTCATAACCAACACTGTTCTTACTTGAGTCATTGGGTCCTTGTAGATAGACTGCACTAATTCTACTAATGTTTATAGGACTTCAAACCACCACAGGACTGGGAGCTTGGCATATTCTTTCTCCAAGGTTGGGGATGCCTATTTGAAGTCTTTCCTTATCTTTAGTTCTTCTCAAATATCTGTTTCGCTGCAAACATCAGGACAGTTACTTGTGCTGCATTTGAGCTGAATCCAAACCATTCATCTCACACCTTATTTTCTACTACTCTGCATATTCGTTAATAAATCACCCTCTCCAGAACATTCATGCAGTGTGATAGGAAGACATACCTCTATACTATCCACATGTATGAATGCCCCCTTTGTTCTTGAACAATGGCATTAGTATATTTATTTTTCAGTCATCTGGGATACACCTTTCTCTCCATACTGCTATTAGTGCCCTCAGGATACATTTCTTCTCTATCTCACCCAGCATCTTTATCATATCTTCTGTGACCTCATCTGAGCCTGCTGCTTTCCTTGGCTTCATTTTCCTTAGCACTTTTATTACTTTTAGGGTGGTCCCTTATTTCACAGTAGGCTTTGTCTGGAACAGTACAGTTATGTGTGTGTGTTTTTCTTTTCATTCAGAAGCTGATGGAAGTATTCCTTCCAGAATACTTCCATCTGTTTTTGATGTCCTGTGGACTGGTGAGCAGGTTATTGCTGACTTATGAAAGTTCTCTGTCTGTCTTTTTCATCTTTCTGTCTTTGCTTTGCAATGTGATAAAAGTTTTGTTTGTGCCATCTAATGAGTCACCTTCCAAAAGTTGTTAGAGTGCCTTGGATGCCTCTGCTGCACTACTGCCTTGTTTTTTGCTATTGCAACTCCTCTCTTAGCCTCTTTGTTAGACAAAAAGTAAGACAGCCCCTGCCTGTACGGCAGTTGCAAGGTCCCAAACAAATTCAGTTCAAAGAACATACAGACCAGCAGACTGTAGCAAACAGAATAAATTTAATGTAGTGCTAAAAAGCACATAACAAAGAGAACATAATCAGTGTCTGCCTTCCACTTCCTTCAGCTTTTAATTAACACTCTTCTTGGTTGCAAGTCCAGCTTCATCTCAGTCACCTCCTGTGTCATTGCCTTGACTAATGTGGACTGGAATTTATATTCTTCTTTCACGTTGACAGATGATAAATGGCCTTGAAAGAGGCGCAACTCCGCAACCCACTTTGCAGGGTTGCAATATGTAAGCCCTGCACATCCCCCAGTTAAGTGATTGGGAAACGGTCTTTAGAAACTCCGGGCCAAAGCACTATAGTTAGATTTGAGACAGGTTGTCATGATGCTGTGTAAGTGGGAGCACAAGCTCTAACATGCACCCATGGTTAACTTTAGAATTGCTATTGCCTGTGGACGCAGCTAGCGATTTCAGGCAACTGCTCCTATTTGGAGGGCTAGACTTCCTTCATTGAACAGTGTATAGTTGTTATGCTTGCTGTGAATTAAAATTGGATAATAATTTATACTTATTTATTTAGGAAATTTGTTTAGTATTTTTGTTTGAGTGTTTTTATTGAAGTGAAAAATATGAGAAAATGTGACATAGGTTCAAACTGAGGTGAAAGATAAGACAGCCAGTCATAGTGTGTGCATGTAAGTTAGAAACAAATATTTAAAAGAACTGTCATATATAATATGTGGAAGGAATGGCTTTTTATCAGAATGACTGTTTTGTCAATATTAACATGGAATGTAAATTAATATATTTTTATAGGGGTTGACAAAAAGCAAAGCATATTGAATTATATTAAGAAGTGTAGGGTACAAATAGCAGTGTTACGAGAAACACATCTGAATAAAAATGGGCATGTAAATTTTTCTGGGTGGATATCTATCAGAATATCAAGGAAAAGGGAAAATGGAGTCATAATACTGATTGTCAGTGGGGCCTCAATAGTGATAGAAGAGGAAGAATGGACAGCGATGATGGATTTGTGTAAGTAATGAGTTATTAGCAGGGTAGTAGGAATATGCTGGCTTATATTTATAGTTCATCTAAAATTACCATTATGGAGCTTAGGAGAATTTTGGGAGAAACTCACTAGACACCTGCAACAACTGAGAGGCCACATACGTACCTGACAAAAATGATCCTAGGCCTTAAACAGTTGTCATATATGGATAGACTCAAAAAAACTCCAACTATTCTCTGTCTCATATCACCTACTTAAAGGCAGCTGCTTGACCTACAAAACCATGTCTGACCCAGCTGTTAGAAATGCTTTAGCTAAAGAAATCCTAATCCCTCTGCACCACATGCTCCAGAGACCTCAACCTCATTACCACAGTCCAGCAGAACATGCTGAAGGGGTAGGTTCATAACCCAGAGACTGCCCATGTTATGGAATAGACTTCCCATATATGTCAAACAGAGCACCTCACAGGCCCTCTTCAAGAGAAATCTTGACGAGTGGATGGGAAATAGAAAATTCACCCCGGGGATCACTCCAGTGGCTCTACTTGACAGAGGCACTGGGAACTAATGTCGGGTGGCATGATGCCAGGGTAATCCTATAGGCTATGCTTGTAAAGGTTCCAGGGCCATTAGCCTAGTACACACCTATGAACCTATGAACCTATAATATTAGACAGACTGGTTTCAGCTAGTAAAAAATAGCCTTCTTCAGTGCAAACATATAATAAATAACACATCCCATTCTCTTAAATAGTCAGCAGTTGAGGCTTAATTGATTAATACAATTAGTATTTAAAGGTGCTTATTCAATCCAGAAGAAAATAAACCCCCAATTTAATAATTCATTTCTTCTCCATATTGTTAAAGGTCTGATGCCATCCAAACTTGTTAGATCTATTGCTCCTGATCCGATCAATAATAGTGAAATAGAAGGACGCATTACTATGTACAACAGTATGTTTATAAAGAGCATTGGTAATTCTCTGGTGTCTTATATCACTAAGATGCTCTGCAATTCTAAACTTGACCGGACGTGAAGTCTGGCCAATATGAAATGCAGAGCAACTGCACGTGGCCAGAACAAAATTTGGTGTGGTTTTCCACAAATTTAGTCTTTGGGCAGGTATTGTTGTTTGTTTTCTCAATGGATTTAAAAGGTTTACTTAAGGGGTTAGCCTCAGACTGTGATGACCTTGTGTTTGGCTTGGGGGTGGATAAACCCCAACAGAATGGATCCAATTTAGCATCTACTGACAATACCTGCAAGGCACAATTTTTGAGGTTGAACAAAAGCATGAGGTCTCTTCGCAGTAATGTGTGGCACCTCAGGCTGTTTAAGGTATATATTGCTAAAGATATTACACCTAGGGGGCTTAGAGTCCAGATTCAGCCTCTTGTAAACAATATTGATGCCACTCTAACTAAAAGTTGGGCTGATGCCCAACATAAGGCTACTATGAATTTTGTGGAGATTCTAGCAGGACATTATGAGAGGATTATTGAACAAGAGCTACAGGATATCACACATATGTGTGATTCGATTAAGCAATTTGAAGGTCAACCCACTTACAATCTGAATTTTAAGAAACTCAGCAGTGATTTATTGAGTTTAGAGGAACAACTTAAAGAGAGGAAGAAAAATAAATCCTTGAGGGATCTTGCTGATTATGAGAGCCGGGATCCATTCTCCAAAAATCAGGATAAACATGTAAGGTTTCAACAACCTTATAAATTTGTTTCTAGGAAAAAGAGTCCTCACTCCATTCTTAAGAAAATGCCCCCTATGGGTTATGATACCTCTGGAAATGACTCATCCTCAGCCCTTGAATCTGATGCACAATGACCACAGGATCCCCAACACCAAAAAAGAAACAACAATGTCCCTTTAGATATAAGCAAAAGAGGGGAGGCAGGAAGCATAAATGGGTTGGACAATATGGAAGGGTTATTGAGAATGTTTGCTCAAAAATAACTAATTCAAATGTGTTAAACATTTCATCTTGTACTCTGTACATGTTAATATTTTGAATAAAGGACTAACTTTTATACCTGACTTTTTTGTTCCTGAGGACAGTTTTGCTAATGATATTATACCTTTTTGCAGCACTCTTGACCTACAGTCATTTTTTCAGGATAATGATTCCAATAGGGTCCAGGATGAATTCAGGTACCATAAGTCTACTTTTACACCACCTATGAATTCTAAAGTTCAAATGTTTCAGAACAGTGTGCTTAGGGATATACATTTCTACTCTAGGGAGTCTGGTATTGGATCAAATAATCTCTCAAAGATTGAACTGAAATGTATTAAGCAATTGGCTGATGACCACAGATTGGTTATAGTGTCTGCAGATAAAAGTGGGGCAGTTGTAGTACAAGATTGGTCTTAATACAATTCCGAAGCTTTGAGGCAACTTTCGGTTGGACGTTATTATACATGTTTACCTATCAATCCAACCCTGTCCTTTAAGAAACAGATTGATGAATTTCTCTCCTTAACCAAAGATGAGGGAATTATTTCAAATCATACATTTCATCATTTATCTGTGCTGGAGCCCCTCTCTCAATACATCTATTTTTTCCCTAAAATACATAAAGACCCACGGAATCCCTCTGGTAGACCTGGATTTAATGTGCTATTGTTAGGATTAGCTGAACATGTCCTTACCAAAAATGTATTCTTATATCGGGATGCATGCTACCTTCAAATTCAGGGTACGGCTATGGAGGCTTCTTTTGCCCCTATATATGCATTTATGGCATATATTGAAGAACAGATCATTTACAATGGTTCTCACAACATATTTTTGGAGGACATGGACATATGGAGGAGGTATTTGGATGACTGCTGGTTGGTGTGGAGATCGGAATCTGAGTATCTTCAAGATTTTGTTAACTCTTTGAATGACAATAAGTGGGGAATATAACTTAAGGTGAACTACAGTAAGGACAGTATCACATTTTTGAATGTATTAGTAACTAGGCAAATGGATAACACCTTGAGTTCTGA
Organism: Protopterus annectens; assembly: GCF_019279795.1. Taxonomy (NCBI): domain Eukaryota; kingdom Metazoa; phylum Chordata; order Ceratodontiformes; family Protopteridae; genus Protopterus; species Protopterus annectens. Next base: position 1,536,023,937 of record NC_056732.1, read on the forward strand.
AGTTTACCGTAAATACCCTGAGTACAATTTCTTTCTCCACACCACCAGTTACCATCCTCCTCACATATGCAGGAATATTCCAAAGTCTCAATATATGAGAATGAAACGTATTTGTTCTAAGGAAGTTTCATACGATATGTACAGGGATGATATTACCTCTCGGTTTTTGCAAAGGGGTTATAAACTGGGACATTATATTACATGCTAAGAATATAGTGGAATCTATCCATAGGGACTCTCTCCTGGAATGCAAAATTAAGCCTAAGGAACAAGAGCCAGTTGTTCGCTTTGTAACTACTTATGGTAGGAACACTGCTGTTTTAATTAATAGTGTTCAACAACATTGGAATATTCTCATGGCAGATAAACTATCTGGAATTCTGAATAATAGATGTCAGTTCTCGTATAGGAAGGGTAGGAACTTGGGTTCCATTTTGAGTCACTATAAACTAGGACATAGCCAGGATACTCCACAAGTCCAATACTCCACAAGTCCAATCTACTTTGCTAGGGGACCATTTGGTCGGTTGTTTTCCCTGTGGTCATTGTGTATATTATCCTAAGGTTTGTAAGACTAGAGATTTTAGCAGTAAAAACACTACCGAAGTCCATAGCATTTCTTTTTGTTGTAATTGCCAAGCTGTTTGGGTCATTTATCTGGCCACATGCAGTTGCTCTGCATTTTATATTGGCCAGACTTCACGTCCAGTCAAGTTTAGGATTGCAGAGCATCTTAGTGATATAAGACTCCAGAGAATTACCAGTGCTCTTTATAAACATACTGTTGTACATAGTAATGCATCCTATTTCACTATTATTGATCGGATCAGGGGCAATAGATCTAACAAGTTTGGATGGCATCAGACCCTTAACAATATGGAGAAGAAATGAATTATTAAATTGGGGGGTTTATTTTCACCTGGATTGAATGAGCACCTTTAAATACTAATTGTATTAACCAATTAAGCCCCAACTGCTGACTATTTAAGAGAATGGGATGTGTTATTTATTATATGTTTGCACTGAAGAAGGCTATTTTTTCCTATCCGAAACCGGTCTGTCTAATATTCTCTTTGTTATGTGCTTTTTAGCACTATATTAAATTTATTCTGTTTGCCAGTTTGTTGGTCTCTTTGTCAGCCAACCAGTATTCCTTCTTAGCCTAGTCTGACTTGTCTATCTCCCACTTTTTCCTCTGATCCATTTTTTTTCCAAACACCTTTATTGAATTATCACTTGTGACATATGCAAAGTTACATTCATATAAAAGTAATCAAACTATATTAACATAACAAACATTATATTTCACATGTATTGCTATATATCATATAACCTAAGCAATATTGCACAATTATTCAATTAATGCCTTTTTTTAATCAGGAAATATCTTTATTAAACCATCACTTACTACATAGGCAATCACACATTTATATAAATGAGAACAAACCAAACCAACAATCCTAGTTGCAAGCATTTTATATCACAAACCATACTGACACACTCCCAGTTGCAAACATCATACATCACTTATAATTGACCCAAGTTTTCTCATTCAAACACACTCCTTTTTTTTCTTTTGATGACTTCCTGAACTTCTACATTCCGCAACCAGCTTTTCAGATGCACCTTGCTTCCATACCTGGCTTGGCCACATATCTTTTCTGTAGTTCTCACACATTCTGTTTTGAGGCGTTGTTATTCTTCTTCAGCTCCACCTATTTCTTATAGGTTCATAGGTGCTTACTAGACTAAGGTCTGTCGGGCCTTTCTAAGCCTAACCACACATCCCAAATCACTGACAATTTCTTGTACCTTTGATAATTGCAAGCAGGGGCTTGGAAGATGAAATAATTACAAGCAGGGGCCTGGGAGATGAACCATTTACAGGCTGCTCATGTCCATTAGAGAAATTGGTGCCAAATCAGGGATGAATTTCTGGTTCCCTGTCCAGTTCTCCAAGTTACACTTGAATTGGGTTAGGGAGGAACTCTGCTTCATATGGATGGAGAGCCTATTCTAGAGAAGGGGTAGTTTGTGGGATTCATACTTGTCTTATCAGCAGGTCCTATTTATATCACAGGCAAGGTTTATGATTTTAGAATGTGTAACTCTGGTGCTGTTTGTTTTGCAGATATGCAGGAGGACCATCAGGGTGGGGTCTGACAATGCCTTGTTCACCAGGCATAGATCTCCCTTGAAAAGGCCTATAGGAGACAGAATACAAGGATGGGACTCTGAGGCAATCTGCACACAACCCTTTACTTATGCCCTGTATTCTTTTAGTGAAGAACCTCTGTAGAAATTTCATTTGTTGGATGTGTCTGGTTAGTTACATGCCAACAAGGGCATTGTACTCAATGATAGGTCTGATGACTGTTGAATACAGTAGAACAATTATTTCTTCTTCTTGAGGTGCTAGAGGCATGAATAAGTCATTGAACCACTGTTCTTTCTCTCTAGACAACTTCCAGGTCTTCAGCCTGGTATCTGTTGACCTTAGAGTATTCTCTGACCACTGCTTGCAGCTTTTTATGGCAACCACTGATTTATACTTTGGGCCGACTATTTCACTGGAGATAACTTTGTAATCACTGATTCTACCCTAATGTCCTTTCCACGCTTGAATGAAGTCTACCTGAGTTGCATGTTGGCCACTCTTGTATGTGACCTTGTAACTGTCTGTTTTGCTGAACTATGTGTTGGTCATCATCAAACCATGACTGCAGAATGGCCTCACTCTCCTTCTTTATTCCTGCTGCCCCACCCATGTGAAATCAGGCAGTCCTCAAATCCTGTTCTGTCTGTCCTGATATGTGCATTCAGATCACCCATTATAAGCATCATTTCATATTGTCCTGCTTTATCAAATAGTTCCTACACTCTTATCCTCACTATCATAACCCTGCTGTGGGGCATAGGCTGAGATTATGGATACTGCCCTATCATTACATTGGAGTCTGATTGTCATGAATCTGTCACTATTTTTGATGGCATCCTTCACTGAAGTCTCTCACTCACCACAATTCCCACACCATTTCCAGCCTGTCCTCCTTCAGCGTACTAGAACTCTGGATCCCAAGCCAAGTGTCACTGCCCTTCTATCTTTTTTCCCAGATGCAAACAATGTCTAGCATCCTCCTTACCATAATGTCATTCACTTCCTAGCTCCATTCTGTAATTGAAGTCACAATGACTGTAGCAATTCTTAGCTCATGTTTGGGATGTTGATTTATATTACATCCAGCTTTCCCTCAGCAAAGCTACTCCAATCAATTGGGCACTAGCCAGCAGTTTATTGACCCATGCTTTATGACGGGCAAACACTGGCCAATAGGTATACATATACCTGGTGTTCTGCCTGAAGTGTGATTCTCAAACTATCTGGAAATATATCGCTGATTGATAAGTATATTTTAACCTTTCAGAGTTCTGCATTGTCTTAATTTTGCCTGACTGAATTATTTTTTTGCCTGACTGAATGATTTTATATATTTTCTGGCATTGTTTACTGTTTCTCATCTGTCCTGAAACTGTTTTTCCCCTCCCTATCACCCTATTCTTGTGGTGTTGTTATAGTTGGTGGCTTTGCAGTTGCCCGCACCTACTGTAAATTTGATCTGTGATACCCCTCCCAGTCTAGTGTTCACTCCACTTAATACAGAGAGAACATTTGAGAAGGCCAACCCACTTAGGTTCTTAACCTTAAATTTTTCTTCTGCTTGCACTTTACTAACAAAAAAATAAAAATAAAAAACAATTGTACTTTATATTTGCTTTTGCCTGTTCTTAAAAAGTACTCAGTTGAATTTATTCTGCTGCATTTATTACTGCTTGGTAGTAGCCTGATTGAATTGTAACTGCTATTGTAAGCATTTTGGTTTAAGCACTTGGGTTTCAGACCAGTTGTTTTACATTAAGAAGGTTTGTGGTCTGCACTCTTGTGGCAGGACCGGTAGCTTACATCCTTCTAAGTTGGGAATTGCTGATTGAAGGCTCAGTGTCTGTTATTCTAAACGTGTATTACTTCTGGTTTAAGCACTTGGGATTCAGGCCAGTTATTTTACATTAAGAAGGTTTGTGGTCTGCACTCTTGTGGGAGGAGAGGGTAGATACTGCCCTTCTGAGCTGGGAATTTCTGGTTAAAGGCTTATTGTGCCTGCTTATTTGAACTGTTTCTTTCTGAAATTGGTGCACCTTGTTTGCTGTAGCATAGACTAGATTCAGGCTTGCTGAATCTAGCTTTGTTTGTATAACTTGAGCACTAATCCAGGACATCTCTTTTGGAGAAGGTTCCCCTGCAGCCTAGTGGCAGGAGTGTGCAGTTAGAACTTGGCTGATTGAAGACTGCTGGAACAGGGCTCTGTTTTGAGCTTTTTTACTGGTTAACTGGGTAATTTGTCAGTTTGCTCATTTTCTATTGTTAAATAAAAAAATTGCACGTTATTCATCTGCTTTTACTGTATTTATGTTTCTTCCTACTTTATTACTTTATTTTGCTTTTGTTGCCTGTTCTTAAAAGTACTTAATTGCATTTATTCTGCTGCATTTAGTACTGCTTGTTAGTAGCCTGATTAAATTGTAACTGTTATTATAAGCCTTTGGTTTAAGCACTTGGGCTTCAGACCAGTTGTTTTACATTAAGAAGGTTTGTGGTCTCCACTGTTGTGGCAGGACAGGTAGTTCTTTCTGAAATTGATACGCCTTGTTTGCTGTAGCATAGACTAAATTCATACCTGCTGAATCTAGCTTCAGTTGTATAACTTGAGCACTAATCCAGGCCATCTGTTTTTGGAGGAGGTTCCCTTGCACCCTAGTGACAGGAGTGTGCAGTTAGAATTTGTCTGATCAAAGACTGCTGAAATGGGGCTCAGTTTTTATCATTTTATTGGTTAATTGATTAATTTGTTTAAATCAGTTTGTTCATTTGCTACTATTATAATAAAAAAATACACTTTATGCATCGCTGCTTAGTTAGGGTTAAACTATTCCTGGCGCCATAAAGTCTGCTCTTCAAATTTTCCCTTAGAACTAGCCAGTTTTTTAGTTTTAGCACTCAGATCTGTTTCTTTGAACTCAGCACATTTTCAAAACTTGATGTAAGCACTAAATAAGCAACAAATTACTACAGCACTCAACTTTCCTCACTTGCCTAGATGAAAACAATTTTTAGTACTTAATGAATAAGCACCTATGCAGGCATGTCTAAGGGTCAGCTCCCGGTATTTTCTCCTGTCTACATGATGAATATGGGCATCTTGGGCAATGCAGCAATTGCCTCATGTACACAGACAACCCTCTCCTCCAACCACCCAACACTACAACCTGTGAGAGATGCACTTATATAGCCAAACTGGAAGCAAAGCTCTCTTCACCTAAGACTGGACTAGACAGTCATGAGAAGAAGGTAAACACTTGCACCACACCACACTCATCACATAATCCCTCAAACCCTACACCAACAAAACACACACATAGAAACACAAAACACACACCTACATTTGCAGAGGCGCTCAATAAAAATCTCCAAAGCAGAAACGCAAGCAACCTCCACCCCAACACAACCCAAATGACACATAGCCCACAAACTCAGTGTGCCACTCAACCACAGCTAATAAGGCATAACAATGTACCCAACACTCTAGTCATAGGAGACTCTATAGTCAGGCAAACTGATGTTCCACTCACCAGGCTAAACAAGGAGAAACTTACTGTCAGCTGCCTGTCGGGTGCCAAGATCCACCACATAATCCACACACTCAGGTCACACCACAACAAGTACAAATATGACTGTCATTGTCCATGTTGGTGTGAATGACCTGAGACTTACCTCCCTGGACTTCATAAAAAGAGACATGGAGGAGCTCTCTGATCACGTTGCCCAGGCAGGTATGACCCTAACCCCGAGTAGCATCCTGCCATCACCCAGAATGATACCACAATACAAGGACCAAATGATTGACTTCAACAATTAGCTAAGCTTCTGTGGTCATTCTAAGGGGATCCAGTATCTGTCTGCCTGGGATGACATGTTTGACAGACCACAATGCTTTTTCTAGTGATGGCCTGCACCTGTTGCCCTTGGGATTCTGGATACTGGTTATGGCTCTTGCCACACCTATAGGGCCTTTTTTAGGCAAGGTTCAAATGACAAATTCACCACCGTAACAAGTATAAGCAAGCAAAATCTGAGGGTAATGCTACTCAATGTTACAAGTCTAAACCTCAAAATGCACTCACTCAAGGCACTAATTAAAATGGAGAACATTGACATCTATGCAGTGACAGAGACCTGGTTCAAGGCTCCAGAGAGCACCACTGCATTACCAGGCTATATATCATACCACACCTTTCGGCCACCTAACCTGGACCGAAACACTAAAGGCGGAGCCATGTCCATATTCATTAAGGATATCCACACCTCCAGGCTAGTTGCACAGCATAATGCATCTGAGATTATCCAAGGCAACTAACTCTGGGCAAGACTGCAATCCAAATTGTAACTTGCTACAGATCCCCCACCGTGCCCCAGGATTCCCACTCCTCATTTCTTGATACACTGGAAAACATTAGGGTACAACCCAACACCCTAATAATGGGTGATTTCAACTACACCACCATTAATTGGGAAAACTATTCATGTACCAACTCTTTTGCTCAACGTTTTCTGGAATTCATAAATTCCAATGCCTTGGATCAGCTTATCCACACCCCCACCAGAGGCAGCAATATCCTAGACCTGGTCATCACCAACATGGGCGACTGGTGTTCCACACCAGAGGTCAATTCCTCGTTGGTCAGATCTGACCACAAGCTAATCACTCTAGACATCCACATCCTATCCCCACGCCCATTAGGGAAACCACCGTAAAAAATTTCTCCAAAGCCAACTTCATACTTCTTAAGACAGAAGTGGCAAACTTTGACACCCATGCAGATAGACAATAGAGGTACAACTGCTGAATCCTACACAAATGGACTTTATAAGCACTTACACGAGTGCATGGATTGTGCTATCCCCAACAGAACCAAGATGCTGTCCTCCAAAAAAAGGAAGCCAATCTGGTGGTCCCCTGCCATAAACCAACTTTACAACAGAAGAAAGAAACTGTCGCAAAAAAGAGTAAAATCCCATGATTGGAGGAACTCCCTGATCAGCCTCAGTAAGAAGTTGAGATCCCTCATAAAATACTCCAAAGCTAGTTACAAAAACAAAATCGCCACTGATTCTAAAGACAACCACAAAGCATTCTATAGCTATGTCAAGAATCTCAATGGCAATACTCAGATCTGCTCGAGTTACAGCACAATGGCACTAAATTTACAGAACCAACTGATATTGCTAACATCCTGGCAGATAGGTTCAGTGCTAACTTTACCCCCCTCTAACCCCCTAAAGGGCCCATCTCTATACAGGAAGACTGCAAAGTTCCTGTAATCATGGCTGCACAGGTAAAAAACACACACTCTCCAAAGCCAAGAACACAGAATCCATGGGACCTAATAACATCCCAGGCTGCATTCTACATGAACTACAGAATGAACTGGCACCCCACCTAAGCACCATGTTCAATCATAGCCTTACCTCAGACTGTGTGCCGACTGAATGGTGCACAGCGACAGTTATCACTCCACAAAGGAGGAGTCACCACAGACCCCGGTAACTACCACCCCATTAGCCTGACAAGCCTGGTCTGCAAGGCCATGGAACATATCATCATGGAACTTATAAACAAAGACATCGGTAATCTCTAAACTCTGGACCCCACCCAGTTCAGGTTTGTAAAAGGCAGATTATGTCTCCTAAACCTGATAGACTTCTTTAAAGCAGTCAACAAAGCTGTAGACGAGGGTAAGGTGGTTCACGCAGCCTATCTAGATCTCGCCAAGGCTTTTGACACCATCCCCCACTCTGGAATTATAGATAAACTCGTTAAGCTAGATATAAATCCCTATATCACAAGATGGGTTGCCAACTGGGTCACTGACAGAACCCACACTGCGAAAGTAGCAGACTCCAAATCTGACTTCAGACCAGTGACAAGTGGAGTACCACAGGGTTCAATCCTGGGTTCTCTCCTGTTTGGTATCTACTTTTCTGTAGTACAGGCTAACACAGGAGGTCTTTGGCTAATGAAGTTCGCAGATGACTGTAAACTAGGAGCCATAATCAAAACTCCTAACGATGTGGACATCCTACAAAAGGGCCTCACTGAGACAGATGCCTAGTGTCAAAGCCATGGTCTCAAGCTCAATGCCAAAAAGTGCATTGTAATCCCCTTTGGTAAAAACTCTCTACCCATGAACTACCATATAGGTGCTAGTCTACTTAACACAGAAAGTGTGATAAGAGACTATGGGACACAGGTGGACAGTAGACTCTCCTTTGATAATCACATCACCACAGTAGTCAGGAAATCCTTCTATGTGGCACACCTCATCACAAAAGGTTTCTAATTCAATAAAAAGAGGTCATTGTTCCCCTCTACTTGTCACTCATTAGGCCCATTATAGAGTGCAATGCTCCTTTTGGTATGTACCTCATAAGACATCTACAACAACTGAAAAGGCCACAGAAATACCTCACAAAGGGGATTACTGACCTCAGACAGATGCCCTACATAGACTGTCTCAAAAAACTCCCGCTTTACTCCATCGCATATCACCTACTCAGAGGTGATCGCTGCCTAACATACAAAGCTATGTCAAACCCAGAGCTGTTGGACATGCTCCACTTAAAGAAATCCCAATCCCTCCGAGCTCCATGCTCTAGGGACCTAAACCTTGTCACCACAATAAACAGAACATGCTGGAGGGATAGATTCCTGTCCCAGAGACTTCCCATACTGTGGAACAAACTACCTATCTATATCAAACAAAGCTCCTCATTAGCACTCTTCAAGAAAAATCTTGATGGCTGGATGGGAAATAGGAAATTCACCCCAGGGATCATCTCTGTGGCTCTGCTCAACAGGGGCTGCACAGGAAAATAATTTTCTTGGGTGACGAAAGCCAGGGTACCTTTTTGGCTAGGCTTATATACACCCTAGGGCCAATAGCCTAGTACCTACCTATGAACCTATATATGCTTCCCATTATTAGCATATGTTCCCATTGTAGGTTGGATCCTCAACCCATTTATCATCAGCAAATTCTTTTGGCCATTTTGTAACATTAGTCAACATGACCGAGTCACGAAGAACCATATTTTACACCAAGTGGCTCGCCCTGTCATGGCATGCAGTCTGTAATCCATGTTCTCATATGCTGAGGATACTGTCCACCATAGTAGATGCCCAAAGTGGTTGATCTATACAATTCCTACCCCAAAGCGCTATCTAGAGTTCGTGCTACCACCCACAACTCCATTCTTGGGTGTGAGTTTGAGATGGAAGTGCTCAGCATATTTTTCAGAGGAACTCCACAGAGACAGAGGGAGAACATGCAAACTCCATACAGGCATTGAAAAGAGATCAAGATTAAACCTTTTACCTTGTGCAGGAGGAGTGAAGGCCTTAACTATTATGGCAACTTGTTAGTTTCTAAATGAAAAGCAGATACATGTCTATCAACAGCCATTTCTTCAACTGCTAATAAATTGAAAAAACTACACCAAAACACTTTTTGGGAATTAACAAAAACATTTTTTTGGCAGGGGGCACTCCCAGATGTTGGAGGGGGGAGCTCCTCAAACCCCATGAAATTATATATACCTACGCCATGATTGTACAATAGTGGATGAAAGGAAAAACTCCAAATTCACCAAAAGGTGTTTCGGCTTAATTTCTTCAATCTATTGGCAGTTGAAAAATGGCTGTTGATAAATCAACTTACACCCTTAAAAGCAATTAAAAGCCTTCAACAAACAGAAGTAAAAAATGTAAACCTCTGGTACTACTTTTTGCAGATGCAATATGAACTGTATTTCTATTAATCTGTTGAGTTCTAGTAATAATGGGGATAACTTTTCTTTGGAAACTTTGGTTTAGCTAATAGAAAGCTAAAACATCAAACATCAAAGCCTGAAGGATCTAAAGATAGCAGTTCATACATTTACTATAGAAGAGGGTAGTGTTCTGCATGCAATCTTCAACACAGCCCTTTATTTTCCTATCTGCTTCAGTAGATCAGTCACACTCTATACTTGCTTTCCTTCACAGAAAAGCTGATGCATATTGATTTCCACTGACATCCCACTTTACCATTTTGCTATTCTAGGCATTTTTAAAAGTTTCATAATTAGCATCCTACGGGCCTTTTCACTGCCACACATTTACAAAAATCAATGAGTCTTCTCTATCACATAGATGATACTTTGCATAAATAAGCTAGTGACTTTTTATAAAGAATATAATGCTTTCTTTTTCAGGGCAGACACACACTATACTATTTTTTTCTTCAGGGCTTTCCTGTAAGATGATCTACTCTGTCCTCTGTTTCCAAATTTTCATTATTGAATTTAGACAGATCTAAATCAAGGTACGTATGCATGTATTTATTTATTTTCACTGGAAAATACAAATGTTTAAATCCAGCACTGACTTTTTTTTTTTTTTTTACTGTAAATCTGATTTTATAGCTCACACATTAGGCAATGTGTTGGCCAACAGATATATCTTTAGTTATAAAACATTTGCAAAAGAACTCTCTTCTGTCAGGGAACTGATTTCCTTTTCATTGTTATCTTACACTGAGTTGCTTCATATTTACAGCTCGGACTTTGCCTGTTTCTCTGGCAGTTGACAAGACCTCTTGATGCTCAGCATGTTTTAGTGCTGCCATATTGGCCACAAATCTGAAAACAAATCTGTGACAGTTCTGTATATAGCACAGAAATATTGAAATAACAATCATGCTATAAAGCACTAAACTACAGGAAAATAGCTATCGAAACAAACTGTTTAAATTGTAGAGCATTCTTTCAAAGTTCACCAAAGGCAAGAGGGCAATGGTCTTAGGTCAATATGAAAAGGTAAAAAGAATAAATGACAATATGGCAATCTGTTCTTCATAGAGAATTTTTATTAAATATATTAAATTTTGGTAAACTAGCTGGATCAATGGAACCATTTATCAGATTTTTCTGGGGAAAGGCTGTGTTACTATTCCATTTTATATGTACTAGCAATTACATTTGAACTATCAATTACAAAAGATAAAACTGGAAATATATAATTCAGTGTAGAATTGTATAATGCTGGCAGAGACGTTGCAAAAATGTTAAAAAAGCAGTACATACTTCACTTTACCCAGCAATGTAGAACAACTGAAACAGTCTAACATATAAAACAATTCAGACACATATTGCATAATGTTGTGAAGATTTATTTTAAATGCATTGTGTTTATGAAAGTAGAATAATATGTGGTAAATAAGTAAATAAATAAGGTAAAAGATTTCTACATTTGTCAGTGCACGCAGAATTTTACATGCGTGGTGAATTAATTGCTAAGAGTTAGCTGTTAGCGAGCTAGCCATGGTCTCACTAATAGTTCCATTTATGTTGTTTTTGTTATGAATTTTTGGAACTTAGCTCTAAAGTCCTTGTAGTTTGTTAGTTTACTGATAACGGAGGGAAGGTTGTTCTAGCTGGCTCAAATGAAGTTGGAAAATGTATTTTTTCTCAAATAGCTTGCTATAAGGAAGGAAGGAGTCCTTGTAAAGAAATAATGTCACTGTCTTGCATTCATACAATGCAGGCAATGACCAAAATGTTAAGTTTTTATTAGACAGTTGGGTAGTATGCATTATTTAGAAGGTCATGATCAGGTCTCTGATTGTAACCAAGTTATGTGTTTGAGACATGGATGCCAAGAAATTCACCTTGAGAATGAAGCTGGAAATGTGAATCTGGGCTTCCATGTAGAGAACACATAATAACGGGTTATGATTGGTGAGACCCAATCATAACTCTTTGTAGCATGTGGAGTCTTATTTACTCCCTGAACTATCAATTACAAAATTTTACCATCTTTGAAAGCCAGGAAAGAACTTATTGAGTGCTGTCGCCTACACAGCAAGTAAGGAAAAAGTCAGGGGCAGTGTTTAAATACTACCCTAACTGAAATAAGTTACTTACAGACTGATGACTGTAAACTTCAATGGACATGAAGGAAAAGATGATCAGGGGACCAAAGAAATGTCCCTTCACTTATACCCGACTGCATCAGCACTTAGGGTGCTGTGTAACAAACCTCTGGAAGCACTGTTACAACTGGGTCTTGTGCTGCAGTCGTGCATAACAGGTTTATCTTTTTATTGATTTTGGAGCATAATCAAAGCACTCCATGCACTACAAATCAGTTAATGAGTGAGATAATCAGTATAGATCTTGCTGTAATGGGTTTTGTTGTAGGGAAACACTGTTGTTCTCTTGTCATGGAGAGAGTTTATACATTTACATAAACTATTAATATCTGTTTCAACATTGTGAATATTTTTTGAGAAAAATAAAGAAATTGCAGGAAGGGCATCTCCTTATCTCTGTAACATTTTTTTTTGCAAGAAATCTTCAGTCTGATGAGTAAGGTGGTTTGAAATGAGATAAGAAACCTTCAGTTGTGTAGTGACATTTTAGTGATCTATTTGGTGTGTTATTTGAATTTATTTTACATCCCATAGAATTATGTTTGACTCCCAATCTCTTATCATCTTTTCTTGTGTAAGGCAGCATTTCCTTAGACACAGTTTACACATAATAAGATACTTGAACTAATGCTTTTAATTTATTTCTGTTCTGATTTTTATTTGTATATACTTATTCCTTTTAATTTCTTTGTTAATCTTCATGGTAACTCCTTTATAATTTCAACTGTGTAATTTTAAAGGTTTAATCGATTAATATTTTGTATCTCCTTTGTAATTTCAACTGCGTAATTTTAACTGTTTAATTGAATAATATTTTGTATTGCAGAGCTTTTCTCACCAGGCCTCCACTGAACATGGGTTCTTTTGGCCCAGTGGACTTTCCTGGTAAACAAATAGCAAATAAATAAATAAATAAATCAATGGGTTGACAGCAAGTCTGAGGTACTTAGAAACAGAAACAAACTAAGCAAATTTTACATACAAAATAGCAAAAACTAAACAAAAGTTAAACAGTACCATGGAGAAGGATGTAAAACATATTTACATGTTTAGTGGTTGAGAATAGTAGTACAAGGTTAAAGTAATACAGAGGTTTAAATCATCTGAGAATGATATAGAAGTAACATTAGCATGGATGAGTTCTTTATTCATGAATATTAGTTTTTTGTTGTAAATTGTATTTTTACCTGTTACTGGCTTCCCACTCAAGTGTGACAGCCATTACCTGCACTATAAAAGTGTTGTTGCATTTGTTTCTACTGTTTTCTTGAAAAAAAAAAAATCTTGCTATTTTCCCACCTTACTAAGCTAGAAAAGTCCAGTTTCAGATACCTGCTGATACCTGGACTGTGTTTAAGCTTCTGTGTTTGGCCATACCTTACTTGGGCAAAAAAAAAAGTTTTTTAGTTCACCAGTGACAGTGAGGAGCTCTAAACAGCCTACCTGCCCTTGGAGGAGTGGTTTCTGCCCAGAAACAGTAGTTTTATTGTCCATTTTGGGCTAATTTCTATCTCTTTAATCTTTCTGATATAAAAAAAATGCATTTGCATGGTTTTGCATGCCGGGCATCACTGGTTAGCTAGGGTTAAACTATTCCCGACTCCAGAAAAGTCTACTGTTCAGTTTTTCCCTTGGAACTAGACAAACCTTCAACTTTAGCACTGAAAACATTCATTTTACAGCTCAGCACTTCCTTAAAACTCATAACAAGCACTAAATACCCCCAGCACTAGCCCAGCTTATACTGTCCAGAAGGACAAGGCTCTCTATTTGTCCCCACCAGTCAATCAGAAAAACAGCTCACTCTACCTATTTAGGCATGTCCAAAGGGCAGTTTCTAGTGTACTCTCCAGTCCAACTGGTGAATCTGGGCATTTTGAGGCTATGTTACAACTGCCTCATGTACACAGACAACCCTCTCCTCCTACCACCAAACAGTAGTATATGCGAGAGATGCAATTATACAGCCAGACTGGAGGCAAATCTCTCTCAACCCCAGACTGTAACTGATTGTCAAGAGGAGAGGGGTAATACTTGCAACACACCACCAGTTTCACATAGACCTAACAAACTAACACAGGCAAATAACACACATAAATACACAAAAACATACTCGGAGGCTCTAAATAAAAATCTGCAAAAGCAACAGAGACCTCCAAAGCAGACATCCAAGCAACTTCCACAACCCATCACCAACCATGAAACACATACTTCACATAATCAGTGTGCCACGAATATACAGCCCTTAAGTCAAAATAACATACCAACACCCTAGTGATAGGTGACTGTATAGTCAGGCACACTGATGTCCCACTAACTAGGCTGGACAAGGAGAAGGTTACAGTTAGCTGCCTGTCAGACACCAGGATCCACCACATAACACAAGCACTCAGGTCACTCCAGAACAAGTACAAATATGACTCTGTCATTGTACATGTTGATGTGAATGACCTGAGACATACCTCCCTGGACTACATGAAAAGAGACATGGAAGAGCTCTCTGATCATATAGCCCAGGCAGGTATGACCCTGACCCTGATTAGCATCCTGCCCTCACCAAGAATGATGCCGCAGTATAAAGAAAAAATGATCAACTTCAACAATTGGCTAAGTTTCAGGTATCATTCAAAGGGGATCCAGTATCTGCCTGCCTGGGATGACATGCTTGACAAGCCACATTGCTTCACAAGAGATGGCTTGCACCTGTCACCCTTAGGCTTTCGAATACTGGCAAAGGCTCTTGCCGTCCCCATAGTGCCTTTTTTAGGCAAGGCTCAAAAGACAAACCTACCACGTATATAGCACACGTAACCAAAAACTGAGGGTAATGCTACTCGATGCCAGAAGTCTAAACCTCAAAATGCACACATTTGAGGCACTCCTCAGTATGGAGAACATTGATATCTGTGCAGTAACAGATACCTGGTTTAAGGCTCCAGAGAGCACCCCAGCACTACCAGGCTATAACTCATACCATACCTTTCGGCCACAGAACCCGGACCAAAACGCAAAAGGTGGGGGTGTATCCATACTCATCAAGGATACTCACACCTCCAGGATAGTGGCACAGCACAATGCATCAGAAATCATCCAAGTGCAACTAACAATGGGCAAAACTGCAATCCAAATTGTAGCTTGCTACAGATCACCCACCATGACCCTGGACCCCCATTCCGCATTTCTAGACACTGGGAAATATGAAGGTCCTGACAAACACCCTAATACTTTGTGATTTCAACTACCCAAACATTAACTGGGAGAACTACTTAAGTACTAACTCCCTTGCCCAATGCTTCCTAGAATTTATAAACTCGAATGCCCTGGATCAACTGGTCAACCCCACCACCAGAGGGAACAACATATTGGACCTGGTCATCACCAACATGGGCAACCGGTGTTCCACACCTGACATCAACCCCTCGCTGGTTAGATCAGACCATAGACTAATCACTCTGAATATTCATATTCCGCCGCCAACCCCAGTCAAGGAAACCACCATGAAAAGCTTTTCAAAAGCAAACTTCATGTTGCTTATAACTGAGGTGGAAAGGTTCACAGCCCCCACGCCAATGGACAATGCTGTCCAAGCTGCCGAAACCTATACAGAGGCACACTATGATCATCTGCAGGAATGCATGGATCGTGCTATCCCAGGTAAAACCAAGACTCACTCCTCCAAGAAAAGGAAACCAATCTGGTGGACCCCTGAAATAAACAGGCCCTACAATAGAAGGAGGAAACTAGTACAGATAAGAGCAAAGTCCCTAGAAGGAAAGACATCCCTGATCAGTATCAGCAAGAAACTACGATCCCTCATTAAATCATCCAATGCTAGCTTCTAAAGAAAAATTTCCAAAGACTCCAAAGATAACCACAAAGTGTTCTTTAGCTATGTCAAGAACCTAAGTGGAGACTCTCAGATCTGCTCTGAGTTGGTGCAGAATGGCACAAAATACACTGAACCAACTGATATTGCTAACATTTTGGCAGACAGGTTCAGTGCAAACTTCACACCCCTCTCACCCCCTAAAGGGCCCATAACCATACCAGAAGAATGTAAGGCCCTGGCAATCACTGATACACAGGTTAAAACAGCCCTATCCAAAGCCAAAAATACAGCCTCAATGGGACCAGACAGTGTCCCAGGGTGTGTCTTACAAGAGCTCCAAAATGAACTAACCCCTCACCTAAACACAGTCTTCAA
The DNA here is from genome assembly GCF_019279795.1 of Protopterus annectens. Lineage (NCBI taxonomy): Eukaryota > Metazoa > Chordata > Ceratodontiformes > Protopteridae > Protopterus > Protopterus annectens. Next base: position 1,536,040,225 of record NC_056732.1, read on the forward strand.
ACTCAGCCTCTCTAAAGGCTATGTACTCACAGAGTAGCGCACAGCAACAGTTATCCCACTCCACAAAGGTGGTGCCACAACGGACCCCGGGAACTATCGCCCTATAAGCCTGACTAGCCTGGCCTGCAAGGCTATGGAGTGCATAATCATGGAACTCATTAACAGAGACATTGGGAACCTCCAAACCTTGGACCCTACCCAGTTTGGCTTTGTTAAGGGCAGATCATGCCTCCTAAACCTGGTGGACTTCTTAGAGACAGTTACCAAGGCATTAGATGAGAGTAAGGAGGTCCACACAGTCTACCTAGACCTCGCAAAGGCTTTTGACATCATTCCCCATTTTGGTATTATAAACAAACTCACCAACCTGAACATTAACCCCTACATCATGAGATGGGCTGCAAACTGGCTCATGGACAGAACCCACACGGTGAGAGTTGCAGACTCTAGGTTCGACTGTAAACCAGTTTCAAGTGGCGTCCCTGAGGGCTCAGTCCTAGGACCCTTCCTGTTCGGTATATACTTCTCAGAGGTACAGGCAAGCACAGGTGGACTTTGGCTGACCAAGTTTGCAGATGACTGCAAACTAGGAGCCATAACTGATTCTCTGATACAGACACCCTCCAGAAGGGTCTCACTGAGATGGATACCTGGTGTCAAAATCATGGCCTCAAGCTGAATGCCAAAAAGTGCATAGTCATCCCGTTTGGAAAAAAAACAAAGTACCCACAAACTACCACATAGGTGGTAGTCCCCTAAATACAGAAAACGTAATAAGGGATCTGGGGATAGCAATCTCTCCTTTGATAATCATATTGCCAAGGTGGTTAGAAAATCTTTCTACGTGGCCCACCTAATCTCAAAAGGGTTCACATCCAGAACAAAGGAGGTTATTGTGCCTCTCTATTCATCACTTATTAGACCCATTATAGAATACAACACCCCATTTGGGATGTACCTTACAAGACACCTGCAACAGCTGGAAAGACCACAAAAGTACCTCACCAAGAGGATTACTGGCCTCAAACAGATGACCTATGCAGCCTGACTAAAGAAACTCCAGCTGTACTCAGTTGCATACTGCTTACTCAGAGGTGATCTCTGCTTGACATACAAGGCCATGTCCAACCCAGAATTGATGGATATGCTCCACCTAAAAAAAAAAACAAATCCCTGAGAGTCACACGCTCTAGGGATATAAACCTTACCACAATGATAAATAGGACGTGCTGGAGGGATAGATTCCTGACCCAGAAACTTCCCATGCTTTGGAACAAGATTCCAATATACATCAGGCAGAGCCCCTCACTAGCACTCTTCAAGAGAAACCTTGACGGGTGGATGGGAAACAGAAAATTTACCCCAGGGATCACTGCAGTGGCTCTGCTGGACAGAGGCGCAGGGAACTAATGGCTCTGCTGGTTAGAGGCACAGGAAACTATTCTAAGGGGATGGCAAAAGCCAACACACTCTGGCTAGGCTTATAAATGCCCTTGGGCAGATAGCCTAGTACTTACATATGAAACTATGAACCTATGAGTTAAATTAATACAGAATTTTAAATCCTCTAAGAGTGGTATAGAGGTAGCATTAGCATGAAGGCAGTACATAGAGTTAATCAATAGTGTGAAAGGAAGAACAAAATATGTGTTTTATAAAGTTTTTATGTATTAAGCAGGTTAGGTAGGTGGAGTGCAATTGTATTTCCATTTTTGGGAGAGGTAAGAATGCAGCTGGGTTTTGAAGTGTTCAGCGTTCTCAGGAAATTCTTAGAGATAGAGGGAGATAATTCCATTTTTTGGTGACGGAAAAGGATAGGAGAAGCTGACCAGTGGGACATTTTGGTTTATAAACAGAGAATAGATTTTGGTGAGTAGATCTTAGAGTTCTGTTTGGGGTGTATAATGTTAAGATGTTTGTTAGTGCTGGGCATATAGTTGGTTTGAAAATAAGCTTGTGAGTGGTGATGAGTTGGAGGTAGTGAAGGTAGTTTGGAAGTTCTAGCCATTGCAGCTGGTGGAGAGGTTTACAGTGGTGAGTGGAGTATTTGGAAGTTGTGGTGAACTTTGAGATTTTATTGTAACAGGATTCTCGTTTAGAAGAGATGGAGGAAGATAGGTTGGTTAGTAGGGGAGTACCATACATTAGTGAAGATAGTAAGAAGGTAGTGGCGAGGGTCTGTCTTGTTGAGGGGGAGAGGAAGTGGGAGTTTCTGTACAGCATGCCAAGTTTCTGATGGGTTTTCTTTATATTTAGCTGAATATGGATATCAAATTTTAGGTGTTCATCAATAATAACTCCAAGAAGTTTAGCAAAAGGAACAACTTCTATAGTGGACTTAGCAAGGCTTGTATTCTTGAAAGAGGTTTTGTCTAGGCAGATATATTTTGAGGGAGAGAATAGAAGGATCTTTGATTTGTTGGCATTCAGAGAGGTGATTTTTGAAGCATCCAGTTCTTAGTAGTTGAGAAGGCTGTTTGAGTTTTTGTTTGGAGCTCAGGGAGGTTTGATGCAGACAAAATTAAAGTTGAGTCATCTGCATATTGTACTAACTTAGTGTTAGGAATGGCTGCATGGAAATCATTAATGATGATATTGAAGAGCATAGGGCCAAGAATGGATCCCTGGGGTACCCCAGTTGGAGTGGGAAGGAAGGCTGAGGTGCCAGTCTTCCATTTTACTGCCTGAGATCTTTTAGAGAGGTAGCTGCTGAACCAGGTAATGGTGTTTTGTGAGAGGTTAAGACTGGAAAGGTGGTGAAGAAGGTGGGTATGGAAGACTGTGTCGAAAACCTTGGAGAGGTCAAGGAGGACTGTGGATACAAGTTTTCTGGAGTCACAGGCATGGTTTACGATATCTAGAAAAGAGAGAAGAGCTGTTATTGTGCTATGGCCAGGACAAAATCCATGTTGTGTTGGGGTGAGGAGTTGGTTATGTGTAATGAATGGCATGAGCTGGAGGTGGATCAATGTCTCAAGAATTTTTGAAATAGGGGAGATAATCACTAATGGTCAGAAGTTGGAGATGTTATTATTTTTGCCTCTTTGATGGAGGGGTAGGATAAAGGCTGCACACCACAGTTTGTTGACATATGATTCTTGTATGGATCTGTTGATGAGTATGCTGAGGATGGTGATGCTGTCTGCTGCAAGTCTTAAAAAGAGTGAGGGGATATTGTCAGGGGAATTGAAGCAAGGCTTAAGCTTAGAGAGAAGTTTTTTTATATATGAGGTGGGGATGGGTTTGAGGTGGAATATGGGAGGTGAGTTTGTAGTGGAAGCTTGGGCAAAGGGTTTTATTTGGGGGAGGTGTTGTTGTTTGGGAATGTTTTAGTGAGTTATGCTACAGAGTTAGTAAAGAAGGAGTTGAACAGAGTAGCTATTTCTGGGTCAGATTTACTAGTGTCAGGGCAAGGGTTGTTTTTGGTGCCTAGGTTGAGAAGTGAGTTGATGGATTTCCAGAATTGTTTGGGGTTAGAGGAGTGGTTAACTGGAGTTTGATATAGTATGTTTTTTTGTCTTGTATGATATGTTTTTTGGCTAAGTTGCAGAGTTGTTTATAATTAAGAAGGGTGTCAGCGTGCCTATTTCAATGGTAGAGTTTCCAGGTCTTGTCCCTTTGTTGAGTGTTTTGGTATCTTTACTAAGCCAAGGGGCAGAATTGGTTTTTATACATTTTATTCTTGGAGGGGCTTAGGAGTTAAGCGTGTCTCAGAAAGTTGAGTAGAAGAATTTGACAGCACTGTCCAGAGGTAGAGTTTTTAGAGTGTCCCAATTTATCAGTTTGAGAGAATTGGAAAAAGTTGTAGGGTTAAAGTTGTTGAGATTCCGAGTATGGATATATTGGTGTAGATGAGGAGAGGAGGGGGTTGCTCTATGGATGAAGGCTGGTAAGTGATCACTGATAGTCTGGTAAAGTACCAGTGTGGGAGATTTTGTTTGGGTGAGGGACAAGGATCCAGTCCAGTATGGAGCCTGGGGGGTTATTTTTATTAGGTCTGGTTGTAGCATTTGAGAGTTGAGTGAAATTACATAGATTGATTGAAATGGTGGGGTTATTGGCAGTAATTTTGTTCCAGTTAATGTCTCCTAGGATGTATGTCTCAAGCTTGATATTATATGAGGCCCACAGAAGAATTTCCTCAAGTGTGTTCATGTTGTTTCCAGGGGGGATATAGAGGGCTATAACATAAATGCTTTTCTGGCTATTTAGTTTGAGATTTCCTATGACTAGTTCAGCGTTGTTGAACTGTGGAATAGGATTTTGATAGGGAGTGATAGAGAGTAGGCTAGAGTAGATTAAGGCTACTCCTCCACCTTCTTTTTTAGGTGATCTTGTCTAAGTACTTGAAACCCAGGGGGTAGTATTTCAGAGTCTGAAATGTTGGGTTTTAGCCATGTCTCAGAGACAGCTGCTTTGTCAGGTTGGGTATGGGATAGCCAACCGTGGAAGTGGGCTAATTTGTTTCTTAGTCTCTGGGTATTGATGGTCAAGATCTTGAGGTATTTAGGGTTGGTAGTATAGGTGGTAATGGGAGGAGATGGATTGCTGCTGCTGGTGGTAGGTCCTGGGTCGGGGTGTATGTCTCCTGGTAGGCATAGGCAGTTAAATGAGAATGAGAGCAGGGGTTTGGATTTGCTCCTAGAGTTTGGTGGGAGGTACAATAGTGCTTTGGGAATATGATGTTTCATTTAGGAGGATATGAATGTTGGTCTAAAGGAGAGAAGTGGGTTTGGAAGCACTAGGGAGGAGGATATAGTGTGGAAATGAGATGTGGCTGAGTTATGATGTGTGTTAGGGGTGATGGCGGGGTGAAGAGGGGCTAGGAAAGAAGGGTGTAGTTTGTAAGAGGAATAGGAGGTAACATGGTATAGAGGTATTAGGAGTAGTAGGCTAAGGGAAAGGATGAGAATGGTTTGAAGATACATGGTGTGGTTTAGGTATAATGGAATAGATGGGGGTTAGGTGTTGAGGATGTAATAGGATTATTGGTGACAGTGTAGGAGGGAGGAGGTGTATCTAGAGCTTTAAGGCTGAGAGGTGGGGAGGGGTGAGAGAGAGGAGGAGAGGAGGAGGGAGGGGATAGTGAGGAGATGAGAGTGGATTGGGTGAGACAGGGGGAGGGGACTTATGGATAGAATAAGTGTAGGAGCACTGGGGTGGGTGGGAATTGGGGGTAGGTAGAGGAGTGGAGTGAGCCTGCAAGGCAAATGGAGCGGGTAGAAATTATACTTATTCTATTTGTTTTATGTCTGAACTTATTCCTGTTTGCCCTTCTTTCCTACAGTTGTCTTGTCATCTGTTATATCACAAAGGCTCCTTAGAGTATCAAGAGTAGTTAGGTTAGGTCACTTATTCCAACTACATAGTCATTAAGAAAACAATGGCTCTTAAACAATGGCATTTAAATGTGCTTTATCAGTCACACATTACTAGCATCACACCTCAGATAAATAATGTTACCTGGAGCCTGAACAAAAGCAAGTATTTCAGGTTTAGTTTTCAGTTGCAAATGAACAAGAAAACATAACCCAGTTAGTTTATGTTTTTCTTAGTATAAATTTGTTGGCTTTCCATGTAATCAAACTCTGAGTGCCACAAATAAATAAATATTTTCATCTACTTTTCTAATGTTCTATAAGTATTTGAGTTTGCATTTTTTTTACACTGCATTTTCTGTAAAAGTATGATTCTTCTGGTGTTTCATTACAACATTTTTGCATTGCATAGTCTTTTGTTGGGACCAGTCAGTGAGCTGGGGGAAGGAAGATTAACATCAAAGACTCATATTCTAGCAACAGTATTAAAAACTGTGAATGGATCCCAAACCAGCTACAATTGTTACTTTGAAAAGAACAATTAACTGAGCTGCATTTTCAAACTTGTCATTCAAGCATTCCTTAAAGTGTTATATGAGAGATGGCCACTGATAAAGCTCAAAAGAAGCAAAATAATGTGTAATACAGATTGATGCTGACAGTCAAAAATAGGCGGTCACAGCATTGGTGTAAGCTGATAAGAGAACGAACCACAGTAAATGATCATCTAATCACAGGGATGTCTTGCTGTTCCTTTAAAATGACATCATGGAGGTGAAGGCACTGACTGTAAAAAATCATGATACCAAAAACAGCCCAAATTCAGGCTATTTTGGGGTAATGCATATAAGGTCATGGTATCCTGAAAAACATGTTTTATTCAGTTTTGGGGTGTGGTTCTCTTTTAAGTTATTGAAAAGTACTGACTAGCATAGTGGCTGCTTTTGAAATATTTATGTTGAGTTGATTGGAATTGAGCCACTGAGAAAGTTGACTAAAGTTCTTTTGCAGGGATTATTGATTTGCTGTTTCTGCTTTCCTTAGTCATGTACTATTATATCATCTGCCTATTGTACACAGCTGGTGCAAGAGAGAAAATTAGTTATATCTTTAATGAAAACAGAATAAAATTAGACAGCAAGACATCCCTGTGATTAGATGATCATTTACTGTGGTTCATTCTCTTATCAGCTTACACCAATGCTGTGACCACCTACTTTTGACTGTCAGCATCAATCTGTATTACACATTATTTTGCTTCTTTTGAGCTTTATCAGTGGCCCTCTCTCATATAACACTTTAAGGAATGCTTGAATGACAAGTTTGAAAATGCAGCTCAGTTAATTGTTCTTTTCAAAGTAACAATTGTAGCTGGTTTGGGTTCCATTCACAGTTTTTAATACTGTTGCTAGAATATGAGTCTTTGATGTTAATCTTCCTTCTACCAGCTCACTGACTGGTCCCAACAAAAGAATCTTGATATATGCCTGAGTGGAAAATATCTTTTTCTTGTGTTATGCCACATGACTTAATTTTTATTTATTTTCTGATTGATTTACTGACATTCAATTGATAGAAAAAATTGGGTAGGAAACCATTTTCAGTGGAACCCAGGGGCAAAAGCTCCAAAGTATTACAAACTTCCAAAATAATACAAAAGCATGCACAGTTTAAATAATTGCACCAAATTAGACATAATATGAAAAGATTAAGGATAGATATGTTATATGCAATGATTTCATATTTAGACAAATTTTAATGTATTAGAATTAAAGGTAAGTTAGTATAATACAAACAGGAATTGCAATATGAAGTGAGGAAAAAACAGGCTGATGGTATATTTGGAGAGAAAGTCAGGGAAGAAAAATGGATAAAAGCAAGGGACTGAGAGATGAAGGGAGATTAAAGAGGTTTAAGGTATCAACAGGTACTTGTTCACATTTAGAGGTATAGTTTATCCTGGTGTTGAGCAAGAACAGAGACAGCTTTTGGCGAGGAAATCTTTCAGAATGGTTTTGAATGATGGGAGAGAGGGAGAGCATTGGTCTAATCGATAGAGATAAGGATTTCCTGGTCTTAGCAATATGGTATTTGTGTAGACATTGCCCATCAAATTTGATAGGTTTGTAGACAGATAGGAGTTTTTGGCCACTGGACTGTAATGACCTGCTGGGAACATAGTTGTGTAGAATGGTATGTAGTGCTGGACAAGCGGATGGATGCTGGGTAATTTATAAACAAGTCTTAAAGTGCAAACAACATAATAAAACTTTAAAAAAATCAATTAATAATATTAATCTATTAAAATAAAATTGGTTTTTAAGTTTTTTAAAGTTATTATTTATTTTGTTTGTTAATTCACTGTTTGATTTGTCCTATCTCATGACTTCTTTCTATGTGACTTTAAGTGTACTATTAATGTGATTGAGTATGTATGCTGATTGTATTAGTTTGTTATTGCTTTGCTTTTTTCCTAAAAGTTTTTGTTATTAACAAGTTTTTTTTGCTTTTGGTGTTTTTGGTAAATTTATAGGTGACCAGAAGCTGTGTATATGTTACTTGATATGGTAATTTTAACAAATTTAGGCTTTTTAGTGCTATAGAGGGGTAGGAGCTAAAAGGGGTATTTGCAGCAAATTTAGTATCTTTGTTATAGTGTTGTTTAAGTTTTGATTTTTGTGATGCCTGGAGGTTAATAAGGATGAGAGTGCCATAAAGAAGTGTGGGGAGGAGGTAAGTAGTGGCAAGTATGGTTTTACTTCTGTTAGTGAAAAAGTTTTTGGTTTAGTAAAGTATCTCATATTTTAGATGGGTGTCTACAATGCAAATTTGTATCTGCAGGTCGAATTTAAGATTATCATCCACTGTCATTACTAATAATTTGCTAGTGACTTCAATGGTTGTATTATCAAGAGAGGACTTTAAATGTTTGTTTTTTTCAGAGAGAGGTATTTGATAAAATAGTAGTAGTTATTTTTTTTTTTGTGGGTTGCGCAAGTTGCCAGTTACAAAGCCATGTTTTATTGTCTGTTAAAGCTTCCTGAGTATTTTTTTGAGGTATGCCATGTTGACATATAAATGCTTGTAACTACTGTATTACCCTCTCAGCTGTTAAGTGGAACTTACTGAAAATCCACCCCTTAGATGATGGTGTAAATGAATTCAGTACAACTTTCCTGAATGCCCTAAATAGCTTTGCACCTCATACAAGGAAGAAACTAAATACAACTACTGCAGTTTTGGCTGGCCAAAAAGAGCAGAATGAGAATGCAGGATAGAGAAAGAACACGGAAAGAATGTCAACAAATATAAAGCACCACACTATCTTGAAAACAAACACACACACACACACACACACACACACACACACACACACACACACACACACACACACACACACACACACACACACACACCAGAGAAAGATTAATTTATGATGAGAGGCACTTGTATTAACACACATTAATAGAGGCAATCCTACTTTGTTTTGTTGTAAAAAGAGGAGATCCACATGAAATTAAATTAGTAATGCACAGCTGGGTGAAGTGATGGTCAGAAAGATAAAATGGTAAATTATCATAAAGAACTCTTTCAGTATTTCTCATCTTTATAGCTGGTGCTTTTGTGACAGAACAGAGGATTTATCATAACAGAGTATTTATTCTGCGAGCACACATTCAAATAAAGAACAGAGATGGAAAAGCATACTAATTTGTTTTATATTTTTTTGTATAGATTCTGTGGAAGGGCTAGCCACTTGGTGGTGTAAACACTATAGCAATAACTGGGTAATGCTGGTTTGGTCCTGAGGGCAATACAGCATTACCCACACCAGAAGTGGTTATTGCTATTATAGAAACTATTACTTTTCTTAAATAATGGCATAGTATAATGCCTGTTTACTGCCCTTCCGCGTTCTGATGTACTGCTTCCTGCACAGTACATCAGAGCTGTGTGCAAAAGCAGCTGAGAAAGCAAGATCTCAAATGGGTTTAACATAGACGGAGATGTCCTAAAATAAGCAATGGAGATCTCCGCTGCTTATTTTAAAGGTGTCTCGTTAAAAAACCCATTTAACATAATGACAGTGTTTTTTGTAGAGAAATATACTTGGAAAAAAAAAAAAAGCGCCGGGACTTTTTTTCCATTAGTATAATGATTTATAAATCACGCGCGCAATCAGCAGCTGCGTTTTTTTTGGGGGTCATGGTATAATATGTGATATCCCAAGCCCATGTATAAAAATGAGAAAAAAGGGTTTATGGGTAGATTGCTTTTAAATTGGCACTACTGCCATGTCTTCCCATGGGGTAATCACAAACTTCACAGTGGTGTAAATCTCCAAATCTTCAATCGTGTTTCATAAACACGGCCATGCTATAACAAAACATTACTTATTGGAAAGAAGCACTTCACAAACACTACACAGATACAGCAAAATGACTTGTAACGGTTATAAATATTTTGCCAAGTTTGCAAAAAAAAAAAATCACATCTAACTTATTTCTGCACTGTCAAAAGGTGTCATAAAATCAAAACAAATTAAATGAAGTGCACAACATCACACATTAGAGTTAGGAGCAGCTTTTCACCATTGATAGACTGCAAAACATACCCAGTTTGACTTACATGAATCAAGAATTCACATAAGAAAAATTAATTACCTGAAAAATGTTTTAGAACAGAAATTGTTCTCATGATGTATCAATCATTAGATGATATGCTTAAAATATGATGCATGTGTCATTTTAAGCACATGTTAAATCTATAGATGGACTTGTTATTGATTATTGTTTACTCTTAAAGAGTTTGTGGGGATTGTGATACTTCAGTATATGCTCCATCTGTAACATTAGGGAAATAATATTTACTATGATCCTGTTGGAAATGAGCCATGTATAAGACTATAATAACGAATTGACACAGTAGGCAGTTTCATATGTAACCTGTTTTTCAAATAACATTTTTCTTTCTTTTTTTATCCAACTGGTGCTTTTACATTTGAATAAGATGCAAGAGACAGTTTATTATAACATGCAGCCTGTGCTTCTAATTGCAGTTTGGAATTAAAGCCATTAATACAGACAAATGGAGTTCTAAGACAACCGGTCATTAAAGCAGCACAGAGCACTTCCAATTAAGATTGCTCTGGAGACAGCATTTGTAAGCTGGCATTGATTGTAGCTGCAGCTTTGTACAACAAATATGGTACCTGTGTAGAAACAGGTGGGAGAACACATGGTAGGCAGACAGGGATAAAGACAAACTAAAAAGGGAAGGATGCAAAAAAAAAGTAACAGCTAGAATAAAGAGGGCAGACAGACAAAAAGACTGCTGTCAGGACAGCTTAATGAGTATTTTCAAGGACAGTTAGAAATTATAGATATGACAAGCCTACTACAGTTGATGGTGAACACTCTGGTAATAGCAGACTATATGTCAGCAATGCATGTATATAAACCAGAGTACATATATCATGGATACATCACAGTCTGTTCTAAGGACTGGTGAGCTTTACAGATCCTCTGGGCCCCTATCTTCAACAGGACATTGAAGACTAGAAACTGGCCTAATGTGACATTGCAAGGGACATGACTGTGAATGCAAGAGATAGTTAGAATAATAACTGTACACATTTGTTTTAAATATGGAGCAATACCCTTCCCCACACTCACATCTCATTTGCAAAGGACCGTGTCACTTCCACTCTCCTTCTTGTTCAACTCTGGGGTCACTGCACCATTTAGAAAAAAGGGACACCTCCATGTAGCACCAAGCTAAATAAATCGCACCATTTGGTAACACATTTGCACATTTTTCCCTCTCACTGGTGCCTACTTCTCTAGCAGAATTGCTTGCCTTATATGTGTTTTAGTGTTTTAAAGACTTGTCTAATGAAATATGTATCACTGGTATGTTCAGCACTTTCTGAAGTAAACGAGAGTCAGTTCAGCACCAATGAATGTGATTATTACAAGTGACCCATGAATGGGCATGTGCCTCATTGTTCCCCCTTAAAATGTTCAAACATTCTTCTGATTGCAATAAAATTAAGAATAACTTGAAGAGAAAATTCTGCAAAGTCAGTGACATAGTAAGGCAGGGCAAGGGCTCCATAATGTGGGGGATCCCTAAAGGACCTCTTTACTTCCACATTTTTGTTAGAGACCTCAGGTGCAATATATTTTGGTGGAAGACTACAACTTATTTGCAGAGGGTTTAACCAGCTTGTTTTTTTATTATTACAGTTTAAAAACATTCTGCTGCATTTTAAACAGCTACCCATACTAGCCAAACTTTTCTAGAGGGTTTCATATATCACAGAACAGAAAACCACATAATTTTACTGCAGATTAAAAACACTTGGTCCACCTACTTTACCTGTATTACAAACTCAGATACAAACACCTGGACCTGCTACTCTGCCTATATTACTGACTCAGGTATATGTTGCCCTGCAGTGAGTGTAAAGTAATAGCTTGTTTTCCATCCTCATTTCTCACAGAAAGAACATAGAATACGGTTTATGAAATCACTTTGCTTTTAAGTGAATGCTGATCAATCAAGCCTATCCAATGAATCTGAAGGCACAACCCTGGCTATTTCCTTACTCCCCAAACCACATGCATTCCCAGTGCAGAGGAATTTACTCCCTGCAGTCTCTTAACTCAAATATTCTACTGTGAAACTGTACTGCCTCCACAGAAGTTAACTTTGTGCATTCAAATCCGCTAAACTAACCAGAGTTCAGCTGAAAACAAACTGAAAAAAATAAAAATAAAAAAATAAAAAATAACAACTGAAAACTGTTTGCCTGACAGCTGGTATATGTCTCATGCATTTTTGAAATCAGATATATTTGTTTCTTGAAACAATCTCGAGAAACATTGTTGTAGACACCTACTGCCTTCTCTGTGAAGGAAAGGATAATGCTACATAAAATAATAATGATTCAGGTGGAGTGACTTTGCAACACTGAGATGTGGTTCCATTTTATTTTACTTTACTGGAGAGTGATATGAATAAGATAAATTTAACTCCTTCCAGTAGATGTTTCATTGTTAGTAAATACTGGAATGACAAAAGTGCTTTCAAGGCCAGTTACTAGTGTTAAGGCACTACATGTACCAACAGTGCACAACCTATCTTTTGGAGAAATCAGAAACTATCCTATGGTTTGGTTAAGATTAAAGTGATTGAGTAGCTTAGGCTTTCATTCCATTAAGTTACCCTATTCCTAAACATGGCTGGAAACCAAAAGGCACAACACCAAATAGCTTGTTCTGCAGAATCAGGTATTGTAAAAATAGTAGAGAACATGTGTGGGAGTTTAAGGAACTCTCTTGCCATTAAGAAATATGAGGCAAAATAACACAGGCTGCATGTACTCAATGTACTTTTTTTTACTGTAATTAGTGTGATAGGCCTTGTTTATCTTGAGAGCTCAAAAAGGTTCCTGTGAAGGTCTCATTGCTTCAAAGATGTGTGTTTATTTATTTATTTGTTAAGGTTATCACCTGGACCTTCACCAAACAAAGAGAACAAAAGTGTAGGTGATTGTGGAGTCTTTGAATTTCTTTTTTCTTCTCCAAATCAAGAGTCAAAAATCATATGATAATGCTGCCAAAGGATGAATGCTGACATGAGCTCTACAGACCCACAACCTTCACTGGGAGGATAAAGGAAGCATACACAGCTAGTTCAAAAAGACAGGTAAATGGAAACAAGTAAAAAAAACTGTGGTCTGCAGTCAGCATTGGCAACATGCGAGTTCCATGTGCCACCTTATGCAAAAATATCTCAAGTTTGGCTACGAACTACTTTAAAATGAGTTGCAACTGATGCCTGAAGAACGTTAACATTTGCAGTTTGGCAGTCAAACCAGAGATCATGGGTCTTGAAGCCCTACTTCTTTTATGCATTTTATGTCTTTACATTTTGCACAATCCTGTTTTAAATGTTATGTAAGATATTTTAGCAATGTTGTCAACATAAAAAGCTATTCTATGTCTCAGAAATTATCTGAATTTACTAGCAAGGCCCAATAATCTGTTCTAAATGCATCATTATACACTAACACTTTTTGATGCACGTACAGAAAATTCTTCCTGTGTTACAAATTTCAAGAGTTGGTAATTCACTCATTTTATAATATCCTGCCAGTCATGAAAGCATATTTGCTTACTGTAACAATAAAAATACTCTTCATTTCTGCCTGTACAGTCAGAACTGAGGGTATGGCATCCTTTCCATAAGGTACACGCTGAATTCAGATTTTTCCAACCCATTGGAGCTGCTTCACTTTGCCATCCAATAACTGGCTTTTGAGCTGCCAATCATACCCTGGATTGGACTGCATTGGTTTGGTAGGCAAGGGAGTTGTATCAGTTTAGATAATTTAGTTATTTATTTATTTATTGGCAGTTCTAGTCTACAGAAACTATGAACTTTGTGAACTACAAACAACATCCAGTCAGAAAAACTGCAGCATGTACAATCAAGTTAACACCACTGCCTCCATGACAGATAGCAAATAACAAGATTTTCTAAGATACTACAGTATTATTGTAATATATTGTACCAGACAGTGAAAGTATACGGCTATCCTGACTATGGGTAATGCATCACCATGTGCAAACAATATGTAGTGTAAACGGCCAGCAAATATACATAGGGCTCAATAAAGAGTTGCCATAAAATTTACCACAACAATTTCTCTTTCACATCTCTTGATATACCTGGGATCCAGCTAGGACTTTCATTGCTTCAGTCAAACAATTCAAGCTATCTAAATGGAAATAGACAGCAGAACAAAGTTATGCAGAACCTAACATTGCCATATCATGTATGCAATGCTACTAAAGCAACTTTAATCAATCAGCTCCCTTAATCAAAAGAACCAGAGAATGTAAGAAGGAATAAGACAACCTAGACAGACCTGAAGTCATATACCTATGCTACTGTGACTTGTAACTTTTCACAGAAATGACCTACATAATGCTCTCCATGTCTGTGTCTCTAGCCATAACATTTTCATAGAATCACAAGATGGATAACTGCACTACAGAAAGAGGTACCAGCCATAAACATACTTGTAATATTTGATGAATGTCTGAACAGATGACAAGTTAGTATACAAACAAAAACCTACAGGCAATGCATTTCTAAGGAAAGCATCTAAGGCTACTGTTACCCCTGCCAGAATGGTCACTGACGGTGTCACATGTAGATTTGCTGGAAGAACCATATTAGAATATAATGAAGCTGGAAGTCTATTTGGGAATGGTCTAGATAATTAAAGCATCACACAAATTCACCAGGGAAATTGAAACCCGGAGTTGATAAGAAATAATTTGACATGCACCCCAGAAATAGAAGACAGAAGTATCTCCTTGGATATTGTAATTGAGGACAGACAGTATCTGAATCTTTGGATTCAGAGCTAAAAAGCCACTTTAGGCATACAAAGGTAATGGAGAAGAGCACAGCATGTCTTATAATTAAGATAAATTCTTCGGTAAGGTGTCTGCTTGAAAATGACTGCTATCTAAGTCAAGATTGTAAATCAGGATGTCTACAACCCTGACTGCTTCTTGTAGGAGCATATCATTCCTGAGATGTAGGCATAGACACCTGCTCATGGATAACAGCAGGAGAGACAGCAAAGACTATCAAGGTAATCAAGTGGTCGTGAGAAGCAGTCTGACTGGCTTTTCTCTTAATACTGATAGACGTCTGTCATTGCAAAGACTATCAAGGTAATCAAGTGGTCGTGAGAAGCAGTCTGACTGGCTTTTCTCTTAATACTGATAGACGTCTGTCAATGACAGAAATGGGAAGGAGCGAAGAGTGACATCTGCTCTTTTCAAAGATGTTATAAGCTAGATATTCTTCATTTAGATGCCATGTGGGACCCCAAAAGGAAGCCAAGTGCCCTGAACTTTTCAGCACCACAGGTAAGCATAAAATTACCCATCGGATGCTACACCATACTTATTTTATTGGAATCTGGACTGAATTCATCTACAAAACTGACACCCACCCTGGAAGATTCTTGACCAACCAAGAATGCTATAGAAACTTTTAATCCATTTGGGTACCACAAATTGTAGCACATATGTTGGAAATAACACTGAAAACTTATCATGTCCAGCCTGGGTCAAACCTGAGACTTTAGGACATGTTTCTCAGAATACACAAAATGAGTTTTGCAAACTGACAAGATTGTGATGCTACTCACTGGAACAAAGGCAGTGGGGAAACCATCCTTACCTAAGCAGACTCCATTAGTGAGGTGAGACAGACTTCCTGCACAAACGGTACACAAAGAATAGTGCTTGTAAATCATAAGTGGGACAGAATGCATTCCTGGGCAACCTAATATATAAGTTAAAAAACATTTTAGTTCAAGTCTGGTCACCCATCACTAAACATTTGCTGTGTGTGTAGCAGCATATAGTGGGAATCTTTTTCAATTACTTTCTTGATCACAGTGAATGTCAGCTATTGCTAATGAATGTGAAAGTCTATTAATTTGATGGTCTGTAACACATAATTAAGTAGTATCTTTGTATATGGCTTATATTTACTCTTCCTTCAGGTATTATAAATATTTTATTTTCCTAATTATGTATCAAAGTGATATCTAAAAAGGGCCATTGACAGTCTGCATGTCCTCCCTGTTTTCAAGTGGGTTTACTCTGTGTGCTCCAGTTTCCTCCCATACTCCAAAGACATGTATTATGTGGATGGGACACTCTAAAGTGTCTATAGGTGTGAATGTATATGCATCCACTGTACACAGTAGACTCAGATTCCAGTAGTGTAGGATCCACTGTGCAAAGCAGACTGAGATTCCATTGTAGCATCCATTGTGTATGTCAGACTCAGATTCCAGTACTGTAGCATCCACTGTGCACATCAGACTCAGATTCCAGTAGTATAGCATCCACTGCATACTGCAAACTCAGACCAGTATCAGACTCAGATTCCAGTAGTGTAGCCTCCATTGTGCACGTCAGACTCAGATTCCAGTAGTGTAGTATCCACTGCACATGGCAGACTCAGATTCCAATAGTGTAGCATCCACTGTACATGGCAGACTCATATTCCAGTAGTTAGCATCCACTGTGCACGGCAGACTCAGATTCCAGCTTGTATGTTCTTGGGAAGAGCTTGTAACCTGACATTATGAATATAGAGGAAGAAATAAGTAAAATTACATTAAAGGCAGGCTGTTGTCATGCAGCCTACATACTACATTGCTTGACTGACATCAGACCACCCAAACAGGAAATTTGGGGGTCTGAATGGAGAGATGATAAGTCAGCAAACAAAGGAGAGTAGTATTGCTGAAATCTAATTCATCCTCAAGTTTTGGTGAGAACCTTCATGAGGTGGACCCCATTTTTTCACAAAATTTCACCAAGATAACACTGATATATAGATTGTATTTTATATAGCATATATCATGGACAGAAGTAGGTCAAAAATTAAAAAAAAGATAAAAAAGTGCCCAATCCTGGTAGGTGCACTGGTGCCAAGACTGGAAAGAATGGCAGTGTAGAATCCTCAAAATACAGAAACATTCCTACAATGGGGCCAGGCCAGGCCTAGGGGGAGAATGCCCCCCCCCTGTTGTAGGAGGAAATAGCAGTCCACAAAAATCACAAAAACGGATAGGCCAAAAAACAGCCATAAAGATGATAGAATGGACTAAGCTGTGGACGGTGCAGTGATGCAGCTGTATTGCCACCTCATAGCAAGAGATTCTCCAGTTCAATTCTTGGCTGGGTTACCTTCCGTGCGGAGTCTGCATGTCCTCCCTGTGTTCATATGGGCTTCCTCTGGGAGCTCTGGTTTCCTCCTGTGTTACAAAGACATGCTTCTGGAGTGTTTCTCCCCAGGCCTCTGCTGAAAATTGCCTTTGTTTCAAGTCGGACTTTCCCAGTAAACAAATAATAAATAAAGAAAATGTATAAGATATACCCTACTTTGATCAATTACATTACAGCAGCCATGAAGCAGTGGCAAACTACTTTGCAGCTAAGTCATGACAAACAGCAAATTATTATCCCAGGATTAAAAATTCAAAGTGAGATATTCCAGGGTGATCCTTTGTCGCCACTGCTTTTTTGTCTTGCCCTTAACCCATTAATCTATTTACTTAACAGATTAGGCCATGATTACAGCTTAGCTCCCAGAAAACAAGCTAGTTTAAAAATTTCTCATCTACTTTTTGTGGATGACTTAAAACTGTATTGTTCATCAGATGAGGAGCTGAAACCACAACTGCAAATGGTTAAAACTTTCTCAGATGATATAAGAATGTCATTTGGCCTTAATAAATGTACAAAATCAATGTTTAAAGCAGGAAATCTGCAGCATCAAGAAGATATCAGTCTGGGACAGAAATGTGATATAAAAGAACTTGAGCAAGAGAGGGTGTATAATTATTTGGGAATTGGTGAAGGATCAGCAAAAAGACATGAACAATCATGAATAAAACTCAGCAAGGAATGTTTTAGAAGACTACAACTAATGCTAAAAACTGCTTTGGCATCTAGGAATAAAGCTCAAGCTATAAACCAATCTGCTATTCTTGTTCTAACTTGCAATTTTAGGGTTAGTGACTGACCCCAAAAGGTTTTGAATCAGTGGGACAGGAAAACAAGAAGGATGCTTCATGCTTATAAAATGATATGTAAAAATCAGTGTATACTAAGATTATATATTCTTCATTCAGAAGGAGGTACAGGAATCCTCAAAACTGATTACAAGTATAGATCTGCAGTCATGCAACTTCATACGTATATGCTGACCTCATCAGATCCAAACACAGTGAAAGCTTTAAAAGTTTTAAAACATGAAGAAAATAAGTCTAAGATGACTTCTGTGTTTAAGTTAGCAGAAGCATATCATGTCAAGCAGAAATGTAAATCAAACCAAAAGGAGATAAAGACCAGACCGCAACTGAATGTGCCAAAAAACAAAAGAAAGAATATAAGGTGAAGAATCAGATGAGAAGGGGAGAAATGTGGAAAAGGCATAAATATTGTTGCAAGCTCAAAGTTCTCCTGGAAAAACCTCATGTCAATCAGGCTCTGACACAGGAATGGCTATAGAGGGGTGAATTGAAACTCAGGATAGTGGGCTACGTGCACTTTGGTTTACAAAGTCGATTGAACATGTAGGAAAAACAGACAAATGCAGGTTCTTTAAAAAAGAACTCGAAACAGTGACACATCTTGTTGCTGGGTGTGAAACACTTATGGCAGAGAGCCTGTATACTGAATGACAGAATAATGTGGTAAAACTGTTAAGCATTGGAAACATGAACCACAGAGCATTGTAGAGAATGATGAAATTTATATGACATGGGATCACCCATTACCAACAGTTCAAAAATCATTCTGAGAAAACCAGGTATAGTAGTTCAGGAAAAAAGACAAAAGTACATTAGTCATTGAAATTGCTGCACCCAGTGATTATAGTGTCTTATGTACAGAGAGACACAAAGTCATAAAAAATACCAGAATTTGCAGGCAGAAATGAGTCAATGTGGAAGAGAGATGCCCAGACAGTTCCAATAGTAGTAGGAGCAATGGGTCTAATAAAAAAGAATCTACAGTCATATTTAGATTGGCTACCAATACATGTACCTCCCTATGAATTGCAGGAGTCAGTTCTGGGCACACTGCAGGTGCTGCAAAGAGTACTTCTGACTAAAATCAAAGATTGAAACAATGCTAATTTTATAAACTTTAATGATACTCTGACTTAGGATTGGGGTCCATTCCTATCATGGTTTTAGAAACCCAAAAGACTTGGAGAAATTAAACCAAGAGAAACTTTTTTCTGTCTCCTACACTGCTAAAGCTGAACAAAATAAAAAAATAAGCAGTTTAGAACTGCGAATCTTGCCAAATCAATATTGAACATTTTCATTTAGAGTTACTCATACAACCTCCTGGTAAGTCCCCAAATTTGTCTCATCTCATGAATGAGCATGAATCAAACTGTTAGTGGAATCAGGCTATAATGGTAAATAATGGCAAAATGCTGACTCCCTCCTCCCTCTTGCATCCACTGACCAAAACTAGATGGACTTGTTCTTCATAGAATACAACTTTGCATCGTAAATGCTGGTTAACTGTCATGCTTACCCAGACAGTGCCAGTGGACATAAAGGAATATAGCCCTGACTATAGCCTAGGTGACGTGAGTTTGACTAATGCTTAACAGCATTGGCAGGGGAGGCTGGACATGTCCAGAGAGACAAGGAGGAGCTGCATATGTATTGATCATGTCTCCACAGAGGAGGGGCTGAGATGCAAATGCATCAACTGGAGGTGGACATTAGACTTACCAAGCCACATGGAATTCGTCACCTTCACAGCGGGTATGCAGAGTTGTCGTGCCACTGTGGAGAAGGTATTATAAATCTCTGTACTCACACAGATCAGCCTTTCTTCCACTCAGGACTGAGCCATGTCATTAGAGATTCCTTCATTGCTGGGATGCTGGTGAAGATACAAAGTACCCTTATGGCTGCTTGAATGTTGCCCCTCCCCAGAAGATCTCACACAGATACTAGATGAAATCCCCTTGTGAAATGGAAGCAATGACCATGTCTGATCACTAGAAGGCACACTGGCTAAAACTACAGAGATACAAAATAAAGTTGATACCCTTGTTCTCTTGCTCTAGTTCCACAGCCAGGTATTAATTAATTAATTTATTTATTCATTCTTTCACTCATTCATTCACTTTGGCAAATGAGGCAGAGCACTGATCCTAATGGACCTATTTCACTGTCAGCCTGAACAAATACAAAATGATAATAGGTAAGCAAGTGCACAGCAAGTATCATGAATACAAAGAAAATGTGTTAGGATAGTAACGAAGCAATGAATCAATACCAGTAATAATAAAGTACACAGTATAAGGGCCAATATGATAGAAATGTTAGAGGAAGGATGGAAGAAGAGGAGAGTGAAATAGGGAAGGGACAGAGCACAAAGTGTAAAAGCTAGCAAAAGTACGGTAAGGGCACGCAGAAATTCACTATATACAATGTGTACAATATAAAAGACATGTCACCTACTTGGGCTGGAAAATAATGTGATGAAGGCAAAAGTGCCTGACTGCTAAATGGGGGAGTGGGAGATTACCTGATGTATGCAGAAGCAAAGTATGATATGCATCCCTTCTCCCATAACACTATTTAGACATCTGCAGTCATTTTTTCGGATGTATTTGTATCATGGCATTTTGCATGTGTCCGTGTAGCTTCTGTGCCCCGCCTATCAGATATTACCCCATTCCATAGGTCAACATTTTTCATTCAGACATTGTCTGCAACTATGAAGTTTATCACATGATTCACCATAAGACAGAATTATGTAAGTCATGTTTGTCTGAGCATTGCACTTGATGTGGTTTCCTGTTCTAACTTTGCACGTACGGAGTTTTAGCTCATTGGCTGTCATTCTGTAGGAGGCATTTCATACTGCCTGAGTGTGAATAGGCTGCCATTGTTTATTCAGTCTGATTTTCTGGCTGAAACATGAACTACATCCCCATCTTCTGTGTGGACGTTTGCTAGAAATGTTTAACATTGGTCAAGTTATGATCAATAATATGACTTCTTTTAAAGTTCACAAACCAGCTTTCCTAGGAGGCTGTTATTGAAGTACTAAGGCAGTATTTGTCCATTGGATTGGGTATCTTATGGAGCAACAGCACAACTACCATTTGAAATCGTGCATAGCTCCTTAGATAGAAGTCTTTAAAAGTAATGTTAATACAGTTTGTGGAATGAACATTGATTTATTCATTTTGTAATTCACTTTTATGTAAAAACTTTATACTTAGTTTACTATTATTATTTAATGTCTATGAAATAGAGCATACAAACTATGTCAAGTATATGGTTTTGTACAATGTTTGGAATATTCTAGATGAGGCATCATTTTTGTAGCAAATATTTATTGACTTAATTCTTCAGTTCATTCACTACAATGTCCTAGCCCATGTGCCAGTGATACTGAACAATGCTAAAAAGGACAAGGTTACATACAGTCTTCAACGTCTGGAAGGACATTGCTTAATTTTTCACTTGTTTATACTTTCAAGCTCTACACAGGATTGTTGAATGTTATTGCCATATACAGGACCGGAAGTCTACAATGGAAGACATGCTTCTTTTGCTGCAAAAGAAAACAGACTGGGTACGTTTAAGAGACGAGACAAAGGACCCTCACCTGTTCAACAAGATATACTGCTCCAAAAAAATGGTAAGATCCTGCCTGTGGGGAACTGTACTAGTTGATGTAGCTACTTTAAGATTATCTGTTAGTCTACAATAGGATATCTGTTTTGACAGTAGCATCTAAGAAGCAGTAATAGATTATATATGTCTGCATGGGAAATTACTGTTAAATGTATTCTAATGAGTTCTATTCTTTTGTCATTTTTTATTTCATTTAATGAGTTATAGTCAGTAATAAGTTAAACTGCTTCTCAGCATTTCTAGTACATCAAAACTAAAGCAAATGCATCTAAGTGAGTAGCTTTCTCCGCATTTGTACAAAATAGCAAATGGTATGTCATAAGGGACCCTGTATGGGTTTTGGGAAAGACACCCATTCAGCTCCCCAGTGTATAGGAGCTGCAAAATGGGCTTCATCTCCAGCTCACCTATACTGTGGGGTTCTGAAAAGCTAGTGCTTTGTTATGGTAAGCCATACCTTCTTCTTCTTTCGGCTTTTTCCCGGTTAGGGGTCGCCACAGCGGATCACCTTGTCCGCACATTGAATGGCAGTGGAGTTTTACGGTGTCGAGTTGCCAGCTCGGCGCCCAACCTTCCACAGAAGGCACACTCACACGCACGCCTAGGGCCAATTTAGAGTGTCCAATCCACCTGCAGCATGTCTTTGGGATGTGGGAGGAAACCGGAGCACCCGGCGGAAACCCACGCGACCACAGGGAGGACATGCAGACTCCGCACAGAAGGCACTCCAGCCGAGGATCGAACCGGAGAACCTCTTGCTGTGAGGCGGCAATGCTAACCACTGCACCACCGTGGCCGCCCTTATGGTAAGCCATACCAATTTCCTCAAATTAGTTTTCTTTTTGATTCAGTCCTGTCATTGAATCTTCAGAAAAGATCTTTCCGGAAGGGGCTGACCTAATTGAGACTCACAGTAACGGGTTCCACTGAAGCAGAATGAGAGAGTACATTTCCTGCATATTAATGACTTACCTGTTGTGGCTTTCATGTCCCTGAGGTCTTGGTCATTACAGATAGCAGCTGTTAGTACACTAAACTGACATGAGTAATTGGAAAAGAGTTCAGTGGAAAAATATTAAGGTCGTCCATGAATTTGAAAATTTAAGTTATTATGAAAGATCCAAATATCTGAGCTGCACAGTGTTTCATTTAGATATCTAAGAGGAGAATTTATTCGGGTAAATAGATCATTTCAAAGGAACTATCCCTGGCAGTGTTAGGATTACCAATAAGTAATAGAAAATCATTAAGCAACCTGTTTAGGAAATTACAGTGGAATGAGAGATGTGGTAATTGGTTCTCTGAAAGAGCAGCTGATGCATGGAATAGACTACTAAATTATATTAAAACAAGCACACATTTAGATATTTTTAAGAACGGCTTGGACACTTGGTGGGGGGTGGGCTGTTTTAGTATATTGGTAGGCTAGAAGGGCATTATTGTCTATGCTTGAATTATTTGTATGCGTTTAAATATAGAATTAAGGAAATGATTGTCTTTTGTATAATAAAGTGATTATAATTTGGAACTGATCATCAATATATACTCAAGATCTATTGCTATTCTTTGCTCTATAGCACATAAAATCTTTCATCAATCAGCCATGTTTTCCCATTCTAGAAATACAAGCTACAACTGATTGACGGACTTACCAGTAGAAACACAGCAAACATCCCACAGCAGTATACATTTCTTACCTCCTCCTTCCAAGTAGCAATCCTGTCAGAATCTGTCAAACAGACATTCAGGTGCATACAACACACACACACACACACACACACACACACACACACACACACACACACACACACACACACACACACACACACACACACACACACACACACACACACACACACACACACGAGCATGCATGCACTAGTATATGCAGATGCTTTGTCTCTCTTCTCTGTCTTTTCTGAACATTTTTTTTGGCATTCATAATAACAAGCATTTTCATTTCTGACATAGTGAACACAAAGTACTTCTCTTGTCCTGGAATTATTATTAGGCTTTTCATACTCTGATGTGTTAATTGGAAGGAGCTGTTGATGCTTTGGATATGAGTTGAAATTATATTGACTCTGATGCTCCCCTGTGTTGTGTGCTAACATTTAGGATATTTCACTGTGCTGGCTAATTGCCTAATTTCTAGAAACTACTCTTCCCCCATGTTTGTGCAAAAGGTATTACCAAAAGTAGCAGTACATTTTTTTCAGTGCTGAAAAAGCTGTATTGGCAAAATCTGAATGATTCCAAGAAAGGTTCCCCATATTAAGGCCTTCAAAAGAAACTTTTTAGCAGGCTTGCATAGTCCATGGCATGGAAAGACTTTAATTCTATTTTTCTGTCACATGTGTTTGATTCACTCCTGTATAATTAACCAGATTCTGGAGCATTTCTCTGTTTCAGTCACTTGTCTGTAAAGTACACAAGACAGCCATTTCAGCTATACATACATACATGAACTAGCATCCATATTGTGGAAACAGAAACAGATAGGAATGGTATTTATCAATTAAATAGTCAAGTGACTTCACCGAAGTAACATAAAATGTCCCTTTTGTGAGGAGATTTACAGTCAGTGTAGAAAAACAAATGTGATATAACAGCATACATAAAAATAATATATTACCAGATAACCAGAAACCCCTAAACTTTCAGTCAAAATAAATTATAACATTAAAAAGTATGACATAATCAGAAAGTACATTAATACGGGTACAAAGAAAAATCTCAGAAATGTTTACAAGGAGAACACAAACATAAATAACAAATAAAGTAATCTGAAGTCAGTATTGAACCCTTGTCCTGGTGCTGTGCAGCAGAAACCTTAACTACTGATTACCACTGGTAAGCACACCTGAGTGTATTGATCATTATCTAATGTACATATAGTAAAGGTATTATGAGAAATTCAGGAAATAAATCTGAGATAATTTGGGATCATGACTTCAAGCCAGGTGAAGGGTAAACCTCAGTAATGCAATGGATAGACTTCCATTTGAATGATTTAAGAGTTAGGTTAACAAGTGTATGGAAGATCAGAAAGAGACCGCCTTTTACATTTATGCAAACTATTGATTCCTGTAGTTAATTTGAATCTAAACCTTTTTAGATGAGGTAACAAACTGATGTACCACACAGAATAATATTCCGCACACACAAGAAGTACATTATCAGGGCCTATTTATTTATTTTTCCTGTATATATTGCATGCTGCATTAAAAGGTCTTGACTGTTGGCTTTGAGGAGTATCATGTTCCTTTCTCTTGCCATTTGAATATAAATATTTTGGAAAGACTTCTTAATTTCCAACCTGGATAAAGGTTATTTATATTTGACATCTACTGAAAATAAATTTGGATCTAAAAAGATTCCTGAACAGTAGTAAAGGGCTGTTTAGAGAATAGCAATCTTTTACTTTTTTCACTCTGTTGTGCAAGTAGCAATAAGGCAACTGAAATATACTTATTTTTCTTGATTTAAATTTTAGGGAAATTTTCTGAATGCAGAATTCCAGCTATTGGCTTGTTAAATCAAAACTCCTTTTTAAAGGGCATAACCTTCTGTGACCTGACTCTTACTTCAATAATTAAGATTAGGGAGTGTTTTATAAACGAAAGCTAATAAAAGGACACAATCCAATACTACCAGTCTGCCCCCTAGACTCACAACAACACAGCCCAAACAATTGGTCCTCCATAAACCCATCCTCAACTCAGGTAAAGCTGCACCCCTCCACCCAACATCTCTCTCTCCTCAGAAAATATTGCTACCTCATTCAACACACTTCACCCAAACCATACTATCACTAGCTAAACACACAATCCCCCCCTCAACCCACACCCAACTCACTAGTAATCCCTCTCACTTCACTGCCTTCTCTTTTTCTCCTGTACCTACAAAACTCTTAAAAAAAACTAAACCCACCAAATTAGCAACCAATTAAAGAGACCCTCCACAACCCGCACCTGCAAATACAAATACAGTATCCATCTTCTTACCCATTATCCATCTTGGTCTTGTAGTCAAGTTGTGTTCCCACACTGTGGAAAGTATCGTATTCAAGGCGACCCGCATTCCCTCTAACCCTCCTAGACACCCCGCAGAACTAACCTCTTACCACCCCATAGCTCAGAGATCTCCACTCTCAGGTCAGAGAGATGCATATACACTCAGCTCCTTACTAACAACAACCTTCCAGTACTCAGCACGTTTCCGACCAAACCACACCACCACCACTGCCTTGCTCTTCCTTACTACTAACTCAGCATAAAAAAATAAAAAAAATCTCTTATCTCTCTCTTTCCTACTAGCCTAAGCCTAGCTAATGCTCATGCACACAACAACCACAACTAAATCTCTCCTGCCTCTCAATAACACAATCTAACATCATTCAGAGTTACCTGTCAGGCAGCTGACCTACCGTTGACCGCCAACAATCCAATAATCCCAACTATGGCACTACCACTCCCCTTCCCCAAGGATCCATCTCTTCTCTGTTTACACCAATAATCTAGCCTCTGCCACCAAACATGGCACACTTGATAATAGCCCTTAGATGACATCATCTCTCAGCCCGATCCTACCTAAACTAACAAAAGTCACACAAGTCACACAGGAAAACATTGTTACATGGTTATAAGTAATACTCAAACTCAGCAAAACTCAAACTACCTCCCACAAAACACCCACCAAACATACTCAAAACAAAACAACTCTCATACCACAACAACACTTTAACCAACACCATAATACCAACAACTGGGCATACCAAATTTGCAGGAGTGGAAATAGGCGAAAAACCTAAAATTGGAATAATCCATGACCATAAAAAGTCCACAATAAATAAATATCAGCAAAATGGTTATAAAAGGCTATGAAAGAACCTATTTATAAAATCTATATTCTCAAAAATATTTTGCAAAAAGTCATATCACCTCCCTTCTGTCTCTCTTGCAAGAACTCCATTCTTCCTTTAGTTTCTCAAGAGCTGACCTGCATTATAATTTTTGGTGAGAATACACATAGGAGGGACTGTAGTGTTCTCCATTTTCAGCATTAAAACCTAAACATGGTATTTCATCCTAGTCATTACATAGGAGGAGAAAATTATCAAAGTAATTCCTCTTATTGTTTGAGTGCTTGGTAGGCAAATATTTCAGCTTGATAACACTGCAGAAGTTAAAGTGTTGTTTTAGTAATGCCTAATTACACAACCATTTTCACACTCAGATTTGTCTGCTATGTTAAAGTAAAATATTTTGGAAGAATGTCATGGTTGTTTCCACTGTTATCTTCATATGTTACATATTCTTTATGGACATTTTATGTTATTTTGTCAGTAGTTTTGTTTTAGTTCATTACTTCTCACACTGAAATATTTCCATGAACAGGTATTTCTGGAACCATGGACAATGTGTACAGTCATTTAGAACTGACTTCTCTGCTTGGAAATGAGATTCAGAAGTTGCTATTTATTTCTTTCTGGCATGGCTGTCAATACAGGTCTCTCTGTTTGAGTGCTAATGCTCAAGTCAAGCAGATTTTCTAAAGAGCTCATATGCAGAAATATGTCATTTGTCTCTGCAAGGAGTGCATTTGAATTCATGCTTACACATTGTTGGCATGTCACTTCATTACTTCAGTGTAGTGACCAAATTATGTATGTATCCTTTACTTACTTAAATTATAGTACATATTAAGAATAAACTCAGAATAATATCAGTTCTTTAGCATAACCAGCTGTACAGCAAGTACAGTGGATACCACATTGCAACAATACTCCGGTACTCACCTGGTATCTTTGTAGCTAAATTACATACAGATATGTATGTATACACTCGAACACAAATACACATCTCTCTCTCTCTCTCTCTCTTTCTCTGTCTCTCTCTCTCTCTATATAATTATATATTTCACTCTCTATATCTATCTATCTGTCTATATATATATTTATATCATATTCACTTTTTGCAAGACGTGAGAAGGCATTAGACTTGAAGTTTTAATTCAAAGTTAAAAAGACACAAAATATATTCAGGAAGTAAAAAAAAAGAATTAGTGCATCTTAAAGTAAATGTAGTGCAGTAAATGGGATTCAAGCCTGAGTCTACTCAGAACACCATTCTGTTATTGTTTTCCTTCTGTTATAATTAATAATAGGAAGGTGAGACAGTAAAGTCAGTTGTTGTACTTCTGGAAGTTATGATGTATGTGCAATAAATTTTGGTCCAAGGTCACACTGCTTCTGAAAGAGATGTTGTGGGGAGTGTAGTCATCTGCACAAAACATAAATTATATGCACATGAAATGAGCACCTTCTCATTTTTGTCAACTCAGGATCTGTCCCATTTTATCACATATATCCAAAAGTCATCTCTATGTGCTACAGATGGGCACAGTATGTATATATCAGTGCATTAATGGCTTCCAAATCTAATGAAAAAATGAATGCGAGAGCATGATAATTATCACGTATGTTGTAGATATGGCTCTGTTTTGTGTCTGCCAAGTAGTCCGTTTGACCTTCTTACACTTTCTTCTTAATATCAGCAAGCACAATGCTAGCTGTATACATAACACATCTATAAGAGTATGTTTTCTTTCATGAAGGACATGAAAAAATGGACAGGATTTCATTATTTGCTCAATAAAAATTATAAAATGGGTAGCAGAAGAAAGAGCTCTCCAGGGCAAATTAAAGACAATAAAGAGAGGTACTTGTTTTGGTGTGATGGAGTGACTTCCAACAAGAGAAAGAAAGATAGATCTGAGCATGGTTCAACCTATCCAATTGACGTCTAGTAACTGGGACAAATATCACTGTGGAGATTGCATTATTTTACTGCACAGGAACAGGCATATTTGCCTGCATAGCAATGAGTGGGAAGTCAGTGGTGTTTTGGCATGAAATAAAGTGGTCCAAACTCGGTACAGTCATACTGACCCTAGTAATCAGCAACAGGACAGTATTACAAATATTACAGTTGACACTTACCTGCAGTAATGCTCATCAGCTGTCATATTACAAAAAGCACAGTAAAAACAAATGATATGATGGTGAGAGCCTCCTATCTTTAAGGACTGATTTGACAGTAATGGCTGGATAGTCTATTATTTTCTTAAAAGACAGCAGGGAGGGAGAGAGAAGGAGTGACAGCATTATTCAGGCAGATGAACATGAGATTTGAAAGAACAGCAACACTATAAAGTGTAGAAAGAATATCAGTAACAATCTTTAGTAAGGGAAAAAGCATAACACAATCATCTCGGGAACCTAAAGAAACTAAAATGCATGGGGAGGCTAGAAGTGCCCATTTTCAAAAAGAATGTTATTAGAACAGTGGGATGTAGAAGTAGCATAGATCACCTATGAGATATGGAAAATAATTATAATTATTTGCTATGCCATATTTTACATGCTTTCTTTGAGTCACAACCTACTCCAGCAGTGACCTAGCATGCAGCCATCACTATTCCAGAGTTTTAAAGGCAAAGGGGTGAACCAAACGAATTTGCCAGGTCTTTCTCGCATCTACAGCCATGAACAATTTAAAGTCCCAAGTACACTTAAGGCATGTATTTAGAATGTGGAAGGAAACTGGAGCACCCAGAGAAAAGCCTCACGAACACAGGGAGAACATTCAGACTCTTCAAAGAAAGCACCCCAGCTGAGAATCAAACCAGAGAAAATAATGATGTGAAGCTGCACTTCTAGCTTCCTCTGGTTTGTATCATGCAAAAGGCTTAAACATTAGAGGAAGCAGTAACTATATTGTCGAAAAGTATACAGCTATGGAATCGAATGCAAGTAAGGTATAAAACTGGTTTGTGCATATAGTAAAATAGTAAATAGGCCATAACTACTAAACAGAGAAAGGACATTAAACAAAATAGTGTATAATGTGTTTTATTGCGGAACAATGTTCATCCCTTTTGTCTGCATGAAAGAAAAATGGAAAAGAAGGGATTTCAAGCCATAAAGCTTCACAAATCTCCAAGGTACTACATTCTCAATAGATGAAAAAAAAATATTGCCTCTTTCTACATTACACACATTACTAAGTGCGACATGCACAATTATGACACAAAACATGCACGAAATGGCAGACACACCATATAATTGTAGGTAGAGAACATGGCGCTACCATTGGGCTGAGTGTCATGTGACATTTGCACTTATGAACAATTTAAAGTCATCAGAATACTTAAAGCAAGCTAAGTGGTGCCAACTTAAGGTGAACATCTGCTTTCATGTCTCAGGATCTGTCTCAGACACTCATACATATCCAGAAGTTGTGGAATCTACCATCTGAATGATTGCCGTCAACAAATGCAGAGGCAGTCAGTGTGTTAGAAGGCTAATGTTTAGTGCTGCAGCTCACCACAGACAGCATGGTTAGAGCCGATTATGCACATTAAGGGTAGAACTAAGAAACATAGTCCAGGTAAAAATGTATATTTAATGCCCACTACGTATTGTGCTTCAGCATGAATACAGACACAAAGCTACTAGATTTCTGAATATCAGATGTATAGATGAATGTGTGCCTTAGAAATTTTTTTCATCAGAAATTGGCTAATGCTGAGAGCTCATTAGCTTGCTATTTAAGCTGACTTCCAAGAAATAGATGCCAAAGACAGCCCTGAGACACTCCAGTTGTAGCTGGCCTCATTCTGGAGGTGTCTTCACCAGTTCTAACTTTCTGGGTTCTATCTAAGAGCCAGCTGGCTATCCAGCATGTTATATAAGGGTTTATGCCTAATTCTGTCAATGTGTTTACAATGCCCAACAGGGTATTGTATAAAATGCCTTAGCTAGGTCAGTGTAGGCAGTGGGCACTATTTTTCCATCATCCATTGCCTTGGTGACCTTCTCGAAGAAGGTCACGAGTTTTAGTAGGCATGACTCGCCTCTGACACAAGGTCCAGTGTCTGAATGTTTTCTATATCATTGTTAATCATATCCATGATAATCCTTTCTATGGCTTTGTATGTAAGGCTAGTCAGACTAATGGATCTGTAGTTCCCAGGATCCATTGAAGGTCTACTGTTATGTAGAGGAATGACTGTTGCAGTCCTCCATGCCTGTGGCAAAAAGCTTGTTCTGAGACTATAGCTGAATAGTGACTCCAGTGGCCCTGATAGGTCACAGTTCTAGCTATTAAAGAGACATCCTGAGATATTATTGAGGCCCACTGAGGCTGTATTTTTGGCATTAGAGAACACAGCCAGGACCTGCTCTCTATTTATAGTTGGAGGTATATACTGGGGGATAGCTGGGGGTAAGTGGGGGTAAAGTTGGAGCTTAATTTGTTGGCCAGTAGTTTCACTGTAACACTGGCTCTGTGAATGTACCTCAATTAACAACTATTGTGTGCTTCCTTTGAGGTTTCTGACACAGCTTAAGAAGGCCTTTTAGTTGTCTTTGACCTGTGAAGCTATATTGACCTTGCATTTGAATTTCTTGGACTTAATTGGCTCCCTCAGTTGTCTAGTTTTTGATGAGATGTTTTTGGGTGAGACACTTCCTAATTTTAGATATGACTTTTTGCCTTTTGTTGTATAAACTGTTTAATTTGAGATCCTACCAGGGTGTTCTGTGTGTGGTTTGTTTTTGGCTTACTTCTGGTAGGTACAGCATCCTCAATGCATCCACTGACATGGTTGTACAGGAGTTTCTGTAAACAATCAGAATTGGTTGCTGTGTTTTCTAGGTTGGAAGGGCATGACATTTTGACAAGTTATCCCTTAATAAGAGATAGTTTGCCTTGAAATGCTTCCTAACTGTTACAGGGTTTAATGGGGTTACTGAACTGATTTTTATTTTGAGGGAGATAGCTTTGTGATCTGACCTTACCAGGGAGAAAATGACATGGGGGGGTTGAATATTTCTTCCACATTTGTACCAGGTCCAATATATTTGTACCTCTAGCTGATGTATGCACTATCTGGTCTAGAGTGTTTATGTTTACAAAGTCCAAGAATCTCTGTGCCTGCGAATGATCTGAGACACTCCTCAATGGACTATATGAAAAGAGACATAATGGATCTCTTGGAATATGTGTCAAAAATAGGTATAATCCTTACACTAAACAGCAGTTTCTAGTGTCACTCCAGTGGGGGATCCAATATCTGTCAGCATGGTAGAACATGGTCAAAAGACCACATTGCTTTGCCAAGGATGGGTTGCATCTGTCATCCCTAGGCTTTCAGATCTTGGCTAAAACTTTATCCGTTCTTTAGAGCCTTTTATAGTCAATGCCAAAAAGACAAAACTACCAACATAGTGAAAAAGTCTACAGGCAACCTGAAGGAGTTACTGCTCAGTGCTCAGAGCCTAAACAAAAAACTCTGTACCCTTCAAGCCATCTTCACTCTGGAGAATGTTGACATTTGTGCTATGAGTGGGACTTAGTTTAAAACCATCAAAATTACTCCAGAAGTGCAAAGCTACAGTGTCTCTCAACAGAATGGGGCCTGTGGTAGAGGTGTTTCAATCCATGTAAGCAACAAACATACCTCCAAGTTGGTTGAACAGGATGATACCATGGAGCTCATCCATGTGCAAGACACCAAAGGTTATTCACCATATCATGGCTAGCTACAGATCACTATATATGCCCCTTAAGTCTCATGACTCTTATTTAAACCTCTAAGAGGCCTTCCCCATCCATCCAAACACTCTATTCATGGGTGACTTTAACTACCCCTCTATAGTCTGGGAAACATACACTGCCTCAAACTCACAGACACAATGCTTTCTGGACTTTATTAACACAAACACCCTGGAACAGATAGTGCACACTCCAATCACAGATCAAACATACTAGATCTGGTACACTATAACACAGGAGAGTGTTGCACCTTCCCATGCCATGTCCTCATTAGTGAGGTCAGATCATAATTCTCATTTAAAGTAAAACTCAAAACAGAAAATCCAGCTAATTCAGCAACAGTTGGGAACTATTCAAAGGCAAATTGCATTCAATTAAGTGACAGTTTTTCAAAATTCAAGGATTCTCCCAACCGAAAGACCACAGCTACCTCTGCAGAATTATTCAGAGTCACTACAGAAACATGTGAATGGCTGCATGGAGGCTGCCATACCTATCAGAAAACAAAGCAAAACAAAACAAAACCAACATTAAAAACAAACCCCACTGGTGGAAACCTCTCCTAAACAGTGTATATAATAAAAGAAGAAAACTCATGGCAAAAATCAGGGAAAGCAACTCCCTTAAACAGAAGTGCTTTCTTATACAACTAAACAAAAAAAAACTAAGAGGTCGAATTTAGTCCAACAAGGCCAGCTATGAGGTCAGGGTAGCCTCACTGGCTAAGGACAGTCAGAAGGCTTTCCTCAGCTACATCAGGAACCTTAGAGAAAATACACAAAAGTGTGCTGAACTGGTGATGACTAATACAACTTACACTGATTAGGGTGACATAGCAAATCTATTAGCTGATAAATTCTGCTCAATGTTCACCCCCCACTCCTCTCTCCACTCCACCAGGTGAAATTCACTACAACATAGTTCCCCCAGCTCTCAGCAGGGACCAGGTGCAGGCAGCACTCACTAAAGCCAAGAGCACTGCCTCCCTGGGTCCCAACAACCTCCCTGGTTACCTCCTGAACAGTCTAAACCATGACATATCAGGATCACTTGAGGGACTCTTCTACTGGAGCCTTGAAGCAGGCTACATTCAAAGTGAATGGAGGACCACAACAGTCATTTCCATCCACAAGGGTGGACCATCAGTTGACTCAGGGAACTACAGACCCATCAGTCGAACAAGACTAATATGCAAAGCCATGGAATGGATTATTATGGAAATGATAAACGAGGACATTAGCAAAACTGGATCCATCCCAGTTTGGCTTTGTTAAGGGAAACTCATGCCTACTTAACCTCATAGACTTCTTTGAGACTGTTGCCGAGGCAATGGATGAGGATAAAACAGTACATACTGCATATCTTCACCTGGCTAAGGCATTTGATACAATACCTCACTCAGGCATTGTTGGAAAATTCTCTGAGCTAGACATAAACCCTTACACAGTTCACTGGATTGCTGGCTGGCTCACAGACAGGAACCAATAAGTCAGGACTGGTGAGACCACTTCCACTAAGAGATCAGTCACCAGTGAGGTACCACAGGGCTCCCTGCTGGGCCCAGTCTTTTTTAGCATCTACTTCTCGGAAGTTAAGGCCAATGTTAAAGGCCTCTGTCTTACCAAGTTCACAGATAACTGTAAATTGGAGCTAATATAGATTCCCCCCAAGATATCAACATCTTACAAGTGGGTTTAACACAGACAAATGACTGGTACCAAAGTCATGGCCTAAAACTCAATGGCAGAAATGCATTATATTTCCCTTTGGAAAACTGTCAACATAAGTTAATTAACACCATTGAAAAAAATGCCCGTGAGAGCCAACCAAGTAATAGTGGATCAGGAAACATATGTAGATAGAAATCTAGCCTTTGCCCAACATGTAGCCAAGATAATAAGAAAATTGTTTACCTTCATATTGTCGATCATACATGATCGACCGGCCACATCATCAAACTGTTTCCGTGAAACCAGAACCGCAAAACCTTCCAAATGTCGAATAGAAGTCAAATTTCGAAAACATTTCTGACCGCGCCACACCTCCACACCAGTGCTACCATGGGTCAAAAAGGGGACAAGATTTTGATGTTCGGAAATGTGGTGTTTGACGTTTTGGACAGTCGCACTTCGGTATTCGTGGAAGCGAGGTTGACCATAATGTGATCGGCATTATGAAGGTAAACCTAAGAAAATCATTCTATATTGCCCATATTACTGGTAACAGTATGGCATCCAGGTCCAAAGAAGTTATAATACCACTCTACTCAGCCCTATCAGACCTATCATTAAAATCAATGCCCCCTTTGGCATGTATTTAACCAGACACTTGTAACAGTTGGAATGCCCACAAAGGTTTCTCACCAGGAGAATTCAAGGCATGAATAACCTGTCCTACATTTATTGCCAAACAGTTCACTCTCTGTGTTCAATCTCCTACAGGCTGCTGAGAGAGGATCTTTGTCTGACTTATGGGGCTTCCTCAGATCCAGCCCTGATGGATCTGTTACACACGTACAAAACAAAGAGCACCAGAAACACTAGATCCAAGGATCTGGACTTCTCTTGGAACATAAAACAGAATGTGCTGGATAGACAGATATGTCTCCAAAAGGATCCCTGCACAATGGAATGAGCTCTCAATCCATGTAAAACAGAGTTCATTCCTGACCCTGTTCAAACAAAACCTTGACAATTGGATGGGAAATTGTAAATTACCCCCAATGTGGACCCCATGTCTCTTATGGAAAGAGGCTATCAATAAGAAAAGTATTATCCAAACTAACAACCCCCCTACAAATCCTTAGCTACCTGCCTACTAACATGCCCCCCCATATGGTACTGGGGACTGAAATGGTTTGGGGTGCATGGCTAGGCATGTACGGGTCCTAGTGGCCATTTGGCAAAAAGCTACATGCATGGAAGAGAAGAATATAACTTATAATTACCATTGTGACCTGTTTCTATTCAAACCACAGTGGAATTCATTAGATTGTCATTTTTCCTTATTTCAGAGTACAACAGTAAGGGCAGGAAACTATCAGCATCCCTATCAGGGAGCCTTAATAACTTAGACATTGCATTACATGGAATCCACAATCTAAACATATTAACATTCACCAAATAATTTAATTTTAATTTAATTAATTTAGTTTTAGTACTGCGGTGGTGGTGCTGCGGTAGCGTTGTCGCCTCACAGTTAGACTTTGCCGTTCAATTCTCAGTTAGAGCATCTTCTTTGTGGCGACATGCGTGAATGGGTGTTCCTTTGTTGAAGGTTGTGCATTAGGCCTGGCAAGCCAGCACATAAGACTCTACTGTCAGTCATTAGCGGACTGGAGTTCCGCTGTGGCGACCCCTAACCGTGAAAAGCCGAAAGACACAAACAAAGTTTTTAGTTGAGTGGGTGAAGTAGCCCATTTCTGAGCCTTTTAATCCATGTTCTGAGACATAAGAACAATAATAAATGAAGAGGTGACCTGTGTCTGGCATACAAGACATCCTCTCACCCATTACTAATGCATTTATTACATAGCAGCGAGCCAAATGGGATCAGAAATATTTTGTCTAGGGATTTAAACCTCTTTTACAACATTAACAGAACAGTTTTGAGGGACAAGTATATTTTATAGAGGATACTGCTGTTGTGGACCAGACTCCCCATCCACATAAAACAAAGTTCACCCCTTTGAATATTCAAGCACAGCTTAGTTCTGTGGATGAAAAACAGAAAATTTACCCCAAGACTTCCCCCTGTACTACTAAATGCTTTATCCCATGCATGGATACCCTCAAATTATCTGTAGTGTAATCCCAGTTATTGTCATTAGATATAATTATCAACCATTGGATGGGTAAGGACAATCTGTAACTAAATTGTACAGGTTATTTTGAGCAGAAAAAGGGAAATTGGCTAGTCTTAAAATGGCCCGCAGGGAAGCTAGCCTAGTACTTACATATGAACCTATGAACTTATGAAAGCAATATGTCAGCGACTCAGCAACCATGTTTGAGGTAGTCATAAACAGTTTACCTTTAAAACCTCGAATCACACTTGTGCGAGTGGTCATATCCTCGCATCATAAAAACGAAACTGTAAAAAGCGACAGTTTCTAATGTTCGAAAAGCAGCAAATCGAACAGTCGATTCGCTGTTTTTTAACATGAATGTCGACAACAAAAGTATATGCTGTGTAATTCAGGGGGGCAAGCCCTCCTGCACCCCCCATGTGGGCGGCTGTGCCCCCCCACACCCACCTTCTTTATTATTCTAACTCCGAGATCGCACTACAGCGGGGAATGGAACCATTTCCAACTCCCCACTATAGTGCACTCTGCCCCTAAATGTCGAATGTGCAATGAGCGACTCTCATTGTGCATTCGCTCATTGCACATACGAACCGTCTTCCGTTCGAAGTTTTCAGAACTTGAAAACTGTCTTTCGAACATTTGACGGCTGCCCGTGTGCAATACGCACATGTAAAGGTAAACCGTCATAAACAGATATAAAAATAATAAATTACATTTATTTAAATACAAACAAACATTTAATGCTGTTTAAAACTATAAAAGTCTTTAGTGTAAGGGCAATAGATACAACATTTTTGGTATCTGATTTTTACACTCCAAGTATCTCCTACTATCCTCTAGGGTTGAGTGGAAGGGGGGGTGTTGCTGTATTAGTAAGAATCCTCAGTTACTTTCTAGTAGACTGGTTCTTGGTTATGTAACAGTTATGTCAGACAATAATAAGAACAATAAAAGATTTACAAAAGATGAAACTGGCAATGATAAAGTTCACTCATATAACAGGATGATTACTTCTAGGCTACCATAGAGTTCGAGACCTGTCATTTATCATGTCTGCATTAGTGAAATTAGCAAAGGTCTGAACTGCTAATGAAATCAAGTATAGACAATAAAGATTACATTCAAAATGTTGTGCAAAGTTTTAAAAAAAGGCATTACAAGGAATGATCTAAAATGCAAGTTCTCAGATTTTTGTCAGAATGGTCCTCTCTCAAACCGCAGAAAAGTGCCGGAGCCTACCCTAGATGTCTATAAACTTCTTTGGAAATCCTCATATAATGTGCTGCACTCTACAGAGGCTGTCTGGCCTCACCAAACATGCAAAGACATGTAAAATGACCAACATTTCAGAATTTGGCTTGCTTTATTGTTCTCTTACTGCTATTTGACTCCAGTTGTGTTTATACATTGACTATAATCTTTCTGCAGTTTACCTGATCATATATAAAAAATGAAATATTCAATTCTAAATGCAAAGTATCATCAGACTTGTTTGGATCCATATACAATCATAAAAATTGTACTTTAAAACTTAGTAAAAGGGAAGGAGAAGCAATGACCAACTGAAGAAAAGACAGCAGCAGGAAGAGAAAGAAAACACTGACAAAGGTGGTATCAAAAAATAACATTTCAAATGTTTGGAGACACGTATGTAAAATATAAACTGGGATGCTCTAGAAAGGCTTCAAGTAGGAAAGTGTAGCAAGTGGAACTATCAAAAGTATATTATCCAGATTACATATCACTCCCCCAGTTACGACATCTGTGATTTAAGAGTTTTAGAATGCATAGCTACTCATGTACATATTACATTTTATTTTAGAAAAATGTAGAGTCACATGACAGTATCAGTATAAATAATCAGGCAGCCATTGTAGTTCTGACTTTAAAAACACCTATCTGCACTACAGGAGTCCACAGGATGTGTAGTTTTTACGGCACATCCAAACTTTTAAATACTGTCAGCTACAACTCATTTATTATATGGAATTTGAAAATGTACTTAATAATTTAACCACTTTAAGATGCAACACATTTTTTTAGTATTTGGTTGCTTTCACTTTTGCATCACTTTCATAGCTTCCAGTTATGTTTTATCTCATCACTGTATATGCTCCCTATGAGGTCAGATAATTACAGTGAAACTATATTTAAATATGATTTGCATTCATATTCAGGAAAGAGGCAGTGAAAATAGCTTGGAAATATGAAGCAATCCAGGCAGAAGACAGATACCAGTCCTTTCATGGAATGCAAGATGACTAAGAGGTCTTATAAAACAAGATGCGATTAAGATAACAAGATCGGAAAAACCATATATTAGTTTTCTGTCATTAGTATGTAATAAAAACTCTGTATAGACTTTGTTCATGAAGACCAAAAGTTAATTTCAACTTTCTATATTAAAGTGAGAATAAACTCCTGGGAACAAAAATATACTGAATAGATACTAGCACTAACTTTATATCAAATGCAAGCTAGATTTTAAAGTCACTGCTAATGAAATATCTTTAGAATGTGCTTGAATAATATGCAAAATATTTGAGAAACCATAGAAAATCAAGACGAGGATCATAACAAACAATTCCACGAGCAAACTGTTTTTTTTACCTGATATAGACCCTTAGATTCTGGTGCAAACACATGACTTGCAAATATTCTATGTTGCCAGGTATGTGCCACAAGGTGATAAAACAGGGTAAAAATTTGGATTATGGCGAAGATAACTAAGTAAATGCAAGGTGGTCTGAATCCAGTTAAACAACCCTGCTGTCTTCCTGGCTTTCTATGAAAAATATTTCAAGCTTGTACCTGCTTCTTGGAATAGCCTTCCTTCTCAGATTACTTCATAGGTGTGTACTAGGCCACTGACCACAAGGGCCTTTGTAAGCTTAGCCATGCATCTCAAATCTCTGTAAGCAGGTTCACAGGCAAATACTAGACTAGTTATCCTTTCAGGCTAGCCAATTTTCCTTCCAAAGGGGAGACTCAAACCCTGTACCTTGAGAGTGTGAGGTAAACACATTAACCATTATACCAGTCCCCAATCTCCACAATTATATGAGCCCTGTGCCTTTGTGCCTGAAAGTCTGTTTTCTGGACAAGCAACCGCAGTCAACAATAATACATACAAGAAAACAGAGATCCACCCTGGCAAGGCACTTCCCAATCTATACTATTCAGTCATGCGCCTGGACTGATGTCAGATGATTTATCCTTGAACTGAACTTGTGTAAAACAAACAAAAAAAACACCAAAAAACAACAACAAAAAAATCTGAAGATTGTGGAGGTATATACCACAGAGGTTTGTAACAATGTCTGAGGTAAGGTAACATCTGACCCACCATGAGGAAAGGGATCTCCTCTCTGAAACTCAGGTTGATGTTCAAATCAGACAGTAAAAGACATACTGATAGACTCTTACAAGCCAGGACTGCAACAGTGAGTTGAAAAATAACCAATTTAAGGTCTACACCCAGGAACTCTCAATAACACAACAGAAATCTAAAGTTGTACAAAGGCACCAACTGGGCAAAACATGTACACAATCCCAGACTGCTAAAACCAAAAATCCTTGGTCAGCCTATCATTTACAAATTGTATGATACTCCAGATAAAGAAGATTAGTAACTAAACAAAACAGTAAAGCTTCCTCAAAACAGCAACTAGAATTTCACCAACTGAAAGATAACCATAACGATTAACTAACAATTTAAAAAAGGTCAAATAAATCATTAAGGCAACAAAATGGAAATAGTTAAAGGTAGCCAGCAACACTGCCTTGACTAGGTTTCAAAACAAAATAGGGGGGGGTCAAGCAAGGATCAAGATGGCAAATGATACAGCACCTTGACTAAGTGAAGATCAGTACAATTGGCTCCTGCAGGACCACATATTGATAGCCGTCACAGCTGACAGATAGCCCAACCTCACAATGAAACTCCAAATAACTCTTTACTGAAAGCTACTACATGACAAAAAAAGGCTCCCGTTATCACAAGGCACAACTTTTCAGCTGCAGATCTCATTACGATTTTTAAAAAAATAATGCTACCAAAAACTAAAAGTCCGCACAGGAATACCATGCAGGACTTTGGCTACAAACTCTTGCAATTTCCCAAAAATCAAAAAATACATCTTTCCCAAGTGCTTAACAACTCCTGATTCACTTAAACCAAAATCTGTGTAAGCTGTTGACCATATACTTGGGAGGAATGCTGCAGTCAAAAACTTGCAACTTAAAAACAAAACTTTTGTGTTCAGTGAATACAGTCAGTGCTCACATACACTGCATATAACATAAGACACCACTATTTCCACAGATAAATGCTTAAGCAATACATTGTAAATGGAAGACAACTACAGCACTAGATTTAACATTAAAACAGACACATATTTTTCCTAGATTTGTATGTTATACAAAGTGCACAAATGACAGAACTCACCATTTGAAAGCGACATAGGCCAACAGTCCAACTAGAACCGCAGCCAGGAGGGAACAGTAGACAGGAATGATACTACCACTCTCTTCCTGTGGTAGGAATTCCAGAGAGGTAGAAGAAATGCTGGAATCAGATTCATCTTGCATGGCCATCTTGGGATTCTGTTTGGATCCTCCCTCCTTTGAGCGTAGTAGAATGCTTGAATTTTTATCCATGCAGACAGTCACATTACAAAATTACAAAATATTACTCGGTTAAAAAGAACTAAAGGAATATATTAAAAATGAATATACATGGTCTTGTTTTAAACACAATGCTTAACTACTATGATTAACTTCAATGTGTTACTACTAATAATTTCAACAGGTGTTCATACCTACTTAACTTATTAAAAATTAATATTCTGTATATGTTTGTAAATCAAAGCTATGTTTCCCTGATACTCATTGCCTTTGCTAATGTTGTTGTTCTTGTTGTGTCTTTCGGCTTTTCCCGGTTAGGGGTCGCCTTTGCTAATATATGAAGAAAAATATATAGCCTGTGAAAATTGTTCAGAATTTGCTTACCAACAGTGCTTGTTCTGTTTATATCATGTTTCTTATTGTTCTCATATATGTTTTGTGCTATCGTATGGCCTAGAACAAGGGTGCAAAGGGTCTTCTTTAATCCATTTAATAAACTTCAAATATATAAATAAACACTCAAACTGACTAGTGGAGCTTTGGCCTGTTCTGTTTAATGTTTCATTTACTGGGTGGAAAGTATGGCTGTCACTAGCTCATTCATTTTGGGGAAGGGAGTTATCCTGACCCGGTAGTACCTCATAGAAGAGGTTATGAGGTTTGTACCGGACACATCACAGTCAAATCACATACAAGGATTGCTAGTGCTTGTTAGGCCAAAATGTGTGAGGAAGGGCACATGCACCAAATGGGCCAACATTTCAGCAGGAATGTATGTCAGGGTAATCAAAAGGGCTGATGGTTTCTTGAATTACCAGTATCCTCTTGAGAAAAAATAAAAGTTGATCGGTTGTAGACCATACTGAGGAGAAAAAACATTGTTTAAAACTTCAAGGGCATAAAACATGTTTAATTAAAAAAACTTTTTTTTGACAAGAAGGAATTCTACAATAAGAGGTGACAATCTGAGGCTAGTCTAATAGGGGTGCACATCTGCAGGGAAAATGAAACACCCTTTTAAATATCATCATGACAAACAATGATGAATTAAATCGGGTACTGATCACATAAAGGTACTGTAGAAGTAGGTAAAGGCCCAATTAAAGTAACTGTGTTATTATAGTATGAAGGAAAATGGAGTATGCCAACTAAATGGTGGCGTGAAGAGTTAAAAGAATGATGTGTGAATCAGTGATAATTGCTGTAAACTGGATATGAGAATAAATTAGGAAGCGAAGAAAAAGGAGATGTTGAGTCTTTGAAATACATGAGGGACAGAGGGAGAAATAGACAAGATATGAAACTACTAGAATCATAAGAAAAGGGTGAGTATGTCACATAGAAATAAAAGAATGTTCTAAATGAGTATTTTCTCTCGATGTTTATGAAAGAAAAAGAACTGAGGTCACCTAAGTGGGAACTGAAGCACACAGATGTGAGCAGAATTGAAGTTGGTGGGGAGATCCTTCTAGAAAAGGTAGAATACTAGCATGCAATGAGTGATTAAAATGTCCAATGAACAGATTGTTAACTTCCCAGATGACAAAGTAATGTATTTTATTTATTGCTTTTGTTTACCAGAAAACTCAGACTTGGTTAAATACCATTTTTCAGAGGAGGCTTGAGGAGATATACCCAAGTAATGATTCAATATACAGTAGTAAAGATAAATTAGTAAGTTATAACATAAAAAAATTAGAAGCAACTACTATTATGTGTTATTGCCTCAGGAAATGCAAACAAAAAGTACACAGAATCACTTTCAAGTCATTACATACTATTTTCATAATATGTCATGTATAAATTTAGACAGTGGGTCCGTGGTTTTAGATTTACAGTGAACAATACATATTGTATTTCTTATATTTGTTCAATACATTTGTTGATGTAGGTGGACAATGTTTACTTTTATCCATGCAATCGTCAAAATCTGAGAGGGATGCCATTTTCTTTTGTCCTGATGGTAAGAGATAAAAAACAAGTAATCTCCGTGGTATCCCCGAAGTCTCAAAACAACCCACTAAAGTGTAGTGGGTCTAAAAACAAAACAGTGTAAGAAACTTCTATGTGTGGAAGATTTTCAGTCCATATATTTCTAGTTAATCACTGTATATTAATCAGATCAGACAATAGTAGTAGAAGTAGCGAACGTAAACTCATCAAGTCAAAAAGTAATAATAGAAAATATATAATTCTACAGCATTACTAATATTCAAAAGTAATCCAAGCAAGGCAGGCAGTCTGTTTCCAGTCGAAAATCCTTTATTAAGTACACAGACAAGCGATCCAAGTAAAACAAAAATAGAGTAATAATTTCCTCACAAGCTCTCTAAATATATATATACTTTTTATCAGGCATTTACTTAATAAAGGATTTTCAACTGGAAACAGACTGCCTGCCTTGCTCGGATTACTTTTGTGTATAGCTACTATATATATATATATATATATATATATATATATATATATATATATATATATATATATATATATATATAAAATTGCTATAATACTGGATATTATGTTACTATCCTGGATACTTATGATACATGTTGTGCTCTCTTGCTATAATTTAGTTTATTATAAACCATAGGTT
This sequence comes from Protopterus annectens, assembly GCF_019279795.1. Classification (NCBI taxonomy): domain Eukaryota; kingdom Metazoa; phylum Chordata; order Ceratodontiformes; family Protopteridae; genus Protopterus; species Protopterus annectens. The sequence goes on from NC_056732.1 coordinate 1,536,083,489, forward strand.
CATAGGTTCATAGAATGTTACTAGGCTATTGACTCAAGGGTCTTTACAAGTCTAGCCATTAAATCCCAGTATAATATTAGATGAGAGATATCATCTATGCCCAAGGTTTTGCTAGCAAGGACTACCCATGTCCAGGAGAGAAGTCAGGCAATCCCTGGCAGAAATGTATAGTTTCCCATCCAGTCATCCATGTTGCGCTTAAACAGGGTAATGGAGGTTCTCTTCTTGATATGTACTGGAAGCCTATTCTACAGGAGTGGCAACCTCTGAAAGAGGTATCTGTCTCTCCATCAGGTCCTGTTTATGTCACAGGCTAGATTGAGGTCCTAGCACTGATCCTTGTGGGACTTATGGATGTACAGCATTTCCACTAGATTTGGGTCACAGATAGCCCTGTTGTCTCTAAGTAGTCTATACACTACTGAGTACACTGACAGTGACTTCATTCTGTTTGTATAAGACGTGCTGAAGAGCCTGAATTTTCTTAGTTAGAAAACTCTGAGGTCCCTCAAGTTGATACTGGTGTCTAGTGTGGTACATGCCAAAGGGAGCATTATATTCAGTAATAAGCCCAATGAGGGACAAGTACAGGGGAGATATTACCTCTTTTGCTCTTGAGATGATACATTTGCTAATCAGGTGAGTGACATAGAATGGCTTCCTCACCACAGTAGACACATGGTGGCCAAAGTTGGGGTCACAGTCAATTTGTGTTCCCAGGTCTCTCACTACTGAATTGGTACTTAGGGTATTACTGTTTATTTTATAATCAGCAGGGACATTGTTTTTACCGAAGGGAATGATGATGCATTTTTTAGCATTAAGTTAAGACTATGGCTTTGGCACCAATCATTGGTCTGTGTAAGCCCTTTCTTAGTACACTGACATCTCTAGGGGATTCAGTGATAGCACCTGATTTGCAGTTATCCACAGACTTGTTAAACCACAGCCCCTCTGTTTTGGCCTAGACTTCTGAGATGTATATGCCAAACAAGAGAGGGCCCAGCACTGACCCTTGTGGGATGCCACTGGTGACAGGTCTGCTGGTAGAGGTAAAGTCTCTCACTTTGACTTAGTGTTGTCTATCTGTGAACCAGTTTGCAACACACCTGACAACATAGGGGTTGATATTCAAGTGGGTTAGTTTGTCAGTGATGCCCGAATGTGGGGTAGTGTCAAAGGCCTTGGCCACGTCAAGATAGGCTGTGTGCATGGCTTTATCCTCATCTAAGACTCTGGTCATGTTCGCAAAGAAGTCAGCTAGGATTAATAGGCATGACCTGCCACTGACAAAACTGAACTGGGATGGATCCAGGGTTTGGCGGTCATCTATATCCTTATTTATGAGGTCCATGATGATTCCTTCCATTGCCTTACAGATGAGGCTGTTTAAACTTATGGGTCTATAGTTACCCGGGTCTGTTGCAGAGCCACTCTTGTGGAGGTGATAGCAGTTGCTGTTTTCTATTCAGTGGGGACAAAGCCAGTACTTAGGCTGTGGTTGAATAGAGTGCCTAATGGAGTAGCTAGCTCTTGTTTTAGAACATTAAGAATGCAGCCTGGAATGCCATCTGGTCCCATGGAGGCTGTGCTCTTAGCCATGGAGAGAGCATCAATGACTTGCTCTTTGGAGATGCAGGGGAAGAAGATTTGGTTTGTGGTATGCTTAGAGGGGATAGGGGAGTGAAATTTTCACCAAACCAGTCTGCTAGCAATTAACAAAAGGTCAGTGTGTGTTGCCATCCACAATTAGTTCAGCACAAATATGAGTCCTACCTTTTAGGTTATGGACGTAGCTGACGAAAGCCTTATGGTTGTATGATTTGCTTGTTTAGGCTGTGGAAGGTGCTCTTCCAGTTCTGGGATCTCACTTCATTCTGTATTTTTAAACAGCAGCAGCTTTCACTTATTGTATAATTTATTAATGTTAGACGTCCACCAGGATGGTTTGTTTTTTCTTGAGGATCTTGCTTTAATCCTAGCCGTCATGGCTGTGTCTATACATTTGTGTAGATGTTTATACAGGGCATCAGTATATATGTCAGTATAGCTGTCAATGCCAGCTGTGGGAACTGGAGCTTGGAAGTCGATTATACCATCCCTTAGGAGAGTACAGTTAGCTTTGGTGAAGTTTTTTATCTGGAATTCTCCTTTAGGGAGTTCTGGCACTATTGCTCCTTCCAAAATGACTGATTAATGGTCTGATTTAACCAGTGTGGGACCTATATTTGAGGCATTGCATTAGTCATTCATATTGGTAAGGACCAGGTCTAGAATATTGGAGCCACTATGGGGTTGTGCACTATTTGTTCCAAGGCATTTGAATTAACAAAGTCCAGGAACTTTTGTGTGAGTTTTGGCTTGTGTAAGTTTCTCAATTAATGGAAGGATAGTTGAAGTCACCCATGACTAGGGTGTTAGGCGGTACCTTAATTGTCCCAAGTAGGTCTAAATAAGCTGTGTGGGCATCTTGATTCATGGAAGGGGACCTGTAATTGATGATGACCTGAAGGGGAGGGGGGGTCTTACCCACAGTAATTTGGACTTGGAGTAGCTCCATAGAGTTTTCTTGTCTAACCTGTCTAGAAGTGTAATTACCTATAATGAGGCTAGATACTCCACCTCCCTTGGTTCTCACACCTTTAATTTGCAGTCTGAAAGTGTGGAAGACATTGTAGCCTTGCAAGGCCAGGTACTTTCTGCAGCATTGAGCCAGGTTTCTGTGACTGCACAAACATCAACATCTTCCAGGGAGAGAAGTGCTTCCAGAGAGAGCAGTTTCTGATTTAAACTGCTAGCATTTTGCAGCATGACCCTTAGTTTCTTCGTGTTTGATATTTTCACATTGGGAAGTGTATTGTTGTGACCTTGCCTATAAAAGGCATTATGGGTTTGCTGTACAATTATCATTGTATTGAGACTGCTCTGAACACTTAAATGAAAGACATGTTTCTTTAATATCTGTATTTCTGTATGGTGTTATCATTGTATTGAGACTGCTCTGAACACTTAAATGAAAGACATGTTTCTTTAATAACTGTATTTCTATATGGAGTTGGCTATGTGTCCCAGGTCATAGCTGTAAAGGATCTTTGGACCAGTCCGCCTGCTGTGATAACATGATTTCTGCAATAACTGTACTTGTTAATACTGTATTAGAGATTATCACTGAAGAGAGTCCTGGGTTCAGTGCCCCTCTGAGTTACATGCACTCCAGTAAGAGCTTGTACTTTGTCAAAAACTGGTGTATTAAAATGGTCTCAAGCCTAATGCCAAAAAGTACAACAATGTGGCATTTCATAAGTATCCCTAGCTCCTACGTACAGCACAGATAACATACTACTTCAAAATTAATAATGTTGTGAGAGACATGGGTGGACAGATCTCTTACATTTTATCATCATGCTGGAACAGTGGTTAGGAAATCCTTGTATCTTGTACAGCTCATGCTAAAGGTATATCTTCATGGTCTAAAGAAGTCCTCACCTCCTTGTACTTCGCAATGACTAGACCCATCATTGAAAACAACACCCCTTTGGGGTATATCTTATGAAGCATATTTAGCTACTGGCAAGACCCTAGAGGTTTGTGATTAAAAAGATCAGGGGCAGGAAAGACTAGAGGCTTTGTCCCTGTACTCAGTCTCATACAGACTCCTTAGAGATGACTTGTGCCTTGCTTGTAGGGCTATAAGGGATCCAGCAGCCCAAGAGCTGTTATACCTCAATAAAACAAATAGCCCAGCTATCAATAGGGCCAGAGACTTACATCTGCTTACGAATAAGACTAGGAAGGGAAATATATTTGTCATACAGCATCTACTAATTTTCTGGGACAAACTCCCTCTCTAAATTAAGTAGTGGGGAATACTGTCTGCATTTAAAAAAGAACTAGACAAGTGGTTGGGTATTCACTAATTCACAGCAGGTGTGACTTATCTGGCACATCTTGAAAGGAGAAACAGGGCCTAAGGCTAGGCATTAGCAAGGTGGAAATGGTCTTACAGTTCAGTTGCCTTGCAACTCCTATGACCTTTTGAAAATTAAAAAAAAGAAAAATGAATGAATTTTTTATGTTATATTATATCCTAGCGCTCTGCAGAGCAGTGATACCAGAAAACTCAAAATACAAAGTTACAGACCCACTGCCTAAGAAGATGGTCAAGAAATATTCCATGAAGCAGTCTGCTGTCTAGCTTGACCTACGTGAAGGGAAAGGTGATGGAATAAATCCTGAGAGGCATGTTAAATGAACTTGGTAATGGTTTACTTTATGACTGACTGATTACAGCCGCCAATTAAAAAACTAAAATTCTGAACATAGGTATTCCTTTATTAATTGACACTTGATTTCATGATATATATGACACTGACAGATAATGAAAGCCATCCTTGGTTGGTGTTACAGCAGCGAAGTTGCTAAAAGGATGTCTGGAAGCAAAAATTTAGAGAGTGGCAGTAATAGGAAAGGCACTGACCAATGGAGTATCACAAGGGTCAGTGTTGGGACTTACATTATTTGATATTTTCTTTTCACACATACATGGGGAACTTTGAAAGAGCTACATTAATCCATATGTAGAGGATTATAATTTATTTATTTAACATCTGTTTACCAGGAAATTCTGATTTGGAGCAAAGCCAATTTTCAACAGAGGCCTGGGGAAAAACACTGCAGATGTTTTTGTAATGTGGGTGAAAACCAGAGTACCCAGAGAAAACCCACACAAAGACAGGGAGGCATCCAGACTCCACATAGAAGGCACTCAACCATGAATCAAACCGGAGAACCTCTTGCTGTGAGGTGACAACACTACCGCTGCACTACTGCATCATCTAATATACAACTTTGGCATAGTGATATAAAATGGGTAGCTCGAATGCAAGGAGAGAGGGATGATTGAAGATACAGTCTAAGAGACAACACTATGGTTTTAATGTCATGAAGTGCAAACTAATATATTTTGAGGCATATATTTCAGGCATTAATTACATACTGAGTGGAGCTGTATTACAGAAACTGGAAGAGGAAAGAAAGGGGGTGAGTTACGGTAAACCTCAACCACTGAATGACTCCAGTCCGTAAAGTACACATACATATGGAATAGCTGTTAATTCCAGTGAAGGTAATGGATTTTACCACTGCACTGTATCTTGCATACTATGAGACAGAGAAATTAGACCATCACAGCACGAGCCAAAGTAGTCCCAGCTGAGGAGCAGTTCACAGAGAACAGATAATGATGTTCTAGTCATATCTGCAGGAAGAAGGTGAGGGTAGACACAGACACCAAGCCACGAGAAAGATAATAGGTTGGTGACATCACCACTACAGAACTTAAAAGCTTCTAATTGTAAAGAAAAACAGCAACGGGACAAAGTGGAAGGCTTGTAGTCAATACGAAAACCAATTTGTATGATAATAAGGGAAAATATGAAATGTCTGAGGGTTTTAAAAAGGAGAAAGAGACATAATCGATAAAATGCAGGAGAGCATTCAACTTCAGATGTCAGAGATTTTCTTTCATGAAAATACAGTGAAATATTTTAATTATAAGTTTCATAGAAGAAAACACTGGTTTCAGTTTAATAATGGACTGAGAAATATGTGAGATTCTAATGGGGAATGGCTGATTAGGGTCTAGCCACATTATTTAAGCATCTGCAGATTTTCAGCCTTTCCACTAGCCCTTAATGTACTGCATTGGTTATCTTGAAGCCAGGTCTTCTGTGTGTGTTCCTGGCTGCAGAAACTGTCACACTTAAAGATGCAGAACTATTTTAGTGTGACATAAAAAATAAATACATAGGTGGAAAATGCAAGAGATACTGATGTACCCACTATCCTGTAGAGACAGGTGAAATAAACTAATTTAGTCATCCTTGGCATTTTCTGTAGTAGTGATTTCTATGGACTGGATGCATGCAGAAATGAATGAATCGATGCTCACTTCAGATCAGATACAAATGATATCAGATCAGCTGATCCAACAGACAGCAAAGGCCAAGGTTAAAAAAACTGAATACTGCAATTTTAGTGGAAGAAGCGACATTTTCTCGCTTCACACAGGTTATCACAGTACAAAAAGCATGTTTTATGTCACAGCTGTTGACACTTCATTCAACCTGCAAGTTACTGTATGCTTTATACTAGAATACCTGCTGAGAAAAGTGGCCATTTGTGATTATATCTTAGCTTACACTGAACACACAGCAATTCTTAAGCTTTCCTTTTCTGTCTGTTTACAAGTTCTGGTGCATTAGTCAAAAGATTTATTTCACAGCAATAACCATTAAATCAAGTCTTAATCGAGGTACCAGCCTTCCAATTTTCTTTTTACCATAAAATAAGTTCTTACTATGGAGTGTTGTTCAAACAGCATGGCACCATGCAAAACTATTCAAGAAAGGGATCACAGTCTGAAACAATGAATATGAAACTGCTATAATATATCGCAAGTATGTTTACCACAAGTAAGTAATAGTCCTGGGGGAAATATTTACCTTGCAACTCATATGGCACAGATAAAAACCTCAAAGGATACACAAGCAAAAATAATTAATTGCGGAACAGCCATTATACTTGTGAGCATATACCATGATGACCAGCTGAGCGTCGTCCAGTAACAAGTTTACATACATAAATACATACAAATATTTCAAGCATGGATATTAATGACCCTCTAGCCTGCCAATATACCATAACACGCAAAAGAAAACAGGACTTGGAGACAGCTGTAGGATCCAATATAAAAACTTTAATGGACACAAGCACTTTCGTGGGCAACCCCACTTCTTCAGTCAATGCAAATTAAAACAACCCTTCACTTATATATACACCCCCTGTTAAGACACATGACGAAAAGCAACCAATGCTTTCTAATCATGCATACAATCACTGTTAACTTAAAACAAAACATTACAAAATACATACATATAAATGCAGCATATAATAAAAAAAATATACATAAACATACATTACCATCAATAATAAACTCAGATTTGATGTACACATCAACCAAACTATCAAAACTGTCAATAAGAAACTGGGGTCCCTATACAGAATAAAATCCTTTCTGAATCCCATGGCAAAAGTGGCCACTGCTCACTCTCACCTTCTATCTACCCTCTTATATGCCTCCCCCATACTTACTAACCCCAATAAATCAGACCTATCTAAACTCTCATGTTGTTATAATCATATTGCTAGATTTGCTATGGGCATGCCCTACAATACCCATCACTGTACTAACCTTCAGAACCTAGGTTGGATAGAACTACCAAACCTACTCCTACAGAAGCAACTTATAGTTGCATATAAAATACTCACTCAACCTGACAACATTCCTGGTCTGAGTGGATTAATTACCCCTTACATAAATCTAAATAGTCTAAGATCATCACATAGGTTACTTGCACAAATGGTCAAATCCTGTAACTCAGGAGGCGACTCTCTGTTTTCCAACACTGTCGGTAAAATATGGAATTCTCTTCCTCCTAGAATCACCAAGGCCACCTCCTTAAATACATTCAAAAAAGGCCTCTTCCACCACTTTAATTCCCTTTGGCTTTGCCAATGCTCAAATCCAGACTAATCCTCATTTTCCCCTCCATTTCTTTAGTAATTACATTCCAACTAGGCATTAAGCCGTCCTCTTTTACCTGAATCTAGCATTAAGAAGGTGTTTCCAATTGTTATTGTACATACTAGTGTAGCTTTTTTCTCTTCTGTGTATTAATTGTATAACTGTAATCTTATGTAATCTGTCTTATATTGTTGTAACCTACTGTCCTACTGGAGCTTTTCTCCCCGGGCCTTCGCTGAAAATGGACATGTGTCCAGTCGGACTATCCCGGTCAACAAATGTAAAATAAAATAAAATAATAAATAATAAATAAACATAAATAATTCTGCCTAAAAAGCTGCCTGAATTATAACTTAAAACATAAAAAATAAATAAAATAATAGAGCCAATGCCTTCTAACAGTATAAACAGTCACTATTAACTTAACAGAGCACAACAAAATCCATACTTGTATGTGTCAGAATAAAATAAGAATACAAATAAATCATGGGACATGGACATCGATAGTTTATCAGTACTACTACCTAAAAAGATGCCTAGATTTTAACTTAGGGCATAGGGGGTATATATTCATTAAGTCCATGGCCTCTATTGGCCCTTAACCTAACTATCCACTTCACTTCACGTTCTTCAGTAATATTCTATAAGTCTCCCCCTCTGATACTCTCATAGGTCCTCCCTATAACAAGAAATTTAAAAACATATATTGGATCCTACAGCTGTCTCCAAGTCCTGGTGTTTTGCATTTTTCTCTGGATCTGTTTCGTGCAGGACAAGTGAGTTTCAGAGCTTTGGTAGCAGTGTTGTGCTTTAATATAACATAACAGTTGCTCCCATAATAAATGTCCAGGCTGTTCTTAAAACTACCTAAACTAGTGCTTGCTTTAATTTAATTTGGTAGTCTAATCCATGCATCAGCTACTCTCTTACAGAACCAATGAGTACACTTCTAATTCTTATAGAAGTTTCTACATAGGTTGTTTGATAATTCTCTCCTACTTTTTGATAACCCCAAACATTTCCAGAGGTAGTTGCCTCTGGCCCTATATACCTGAATAAGGTCTCCTCTTAAATACCTGTATGAAACACAGTACAAGTTCAGATATTTTAGTCTTTCATAATAACTTGAATTTATATGTCCATTGATGGCCTTGGTATATTTCCCTTGTAGTCTTTCTAGTTTACTCATGCTTGTTTTCTGATAAGTTTTCCATATTCCAATCCCATACTCAACTTTGGGTCTAATGTAACTAACAATGATCTCATTATTTCTGATTTTCTAGACTTTATACATTTTTATACAATCTATAGTTCTATAACTATCATTAACCAATTGGTTGATATAATTAGAAAAACTTAAAGCTAGATCTACACATATACCCAGGTCTTTAAATTAATCTAAATTTTCAATTACTGTGTACTATATTAAATACTCACCTTCGAGTTTATGACTTCCAAAGCTCATATACTTAATTTTTGATGCATTTATCTGCATAATATTTTCCTGTGCCCAAATGGTCAATTTAGTCAAGTTCTCTTGCAGACATGCCCCATCTGTAATAAGCTTACCCAGTTTTAAGTCATCTGCATATAGACTTTAGAACATCTCAGAAGAAAAGGACAGATCTGAAATATGCAATCTAAACAAATATGGGTCTAAGACATGCTTTGTGGGACACTTTGACTGTAACCTTGAATTTCACCTGTCCAGTTGCTGTATGATACTTGCCATGTCCTGTTTGTAAGCCATGTGGCTATCCATCTTTTCAATAGTAAATCGATACCTAGTTGTTCTATTTTCTTGATCAGTGTTCTGTGTATAAACCTGTCAAATGCTGAAGTTGAATCTATATAAATTACATCACAGCACAATTTTTCACTCATAGCTGTTATTATATTGTTATAGAACATCATGCTACAGGTGGTGAAAGATCTATTTTCAACATATGCATGCTGATATATGGTTTTAAGTCCCATCCTTTCTAATTCTGACAACTTGTCTAATATTACATTCTCCATTATTTTTCTACAACATGAAAGTAAACTTAGGGTTGGTATGACTCTGAGTTTGTTCTACTCCCCTTTCCCTTAAAGACAGTTTTAACAAGTACATTTCTCCAATCATGGGGGATCTTCCCACATTTATATGACCTAGTAAATAATAGATATAATGGTACTATAAGTTCTTGCTGACATAGTCTCAGGTCATTTTTATTAATTCCATCTCATCCCTGTCCTTTGTTTGGATCCAGTTTGCATAGGATGTCACTAGGACAATTTAGCACCCCCTTTGTGGCGCCCAACTGTTTTGTATAAGACTTTGTAAATATATTTATAATCTGCTGTGTCTGAGAATAAGTTTTAGAATCTATACAAATTTATCAGTTTGTATGTCTTTACTTCTGCCACATCTTAGGTATCTACAATGCCATTTCCTGTTATGATCAAAATCTTTATATACATTTTCTTCACGTTTTTCTTGATCTTGTCTCAGTTTAATTTGTCTATTTAGCTTGTTTATTTCAGTTTTCAAAGTTATAGTTTGACCTCTTCTCCATTTCTTATATTTTTTGTCTCTCACCTTTTATCAAGTGTCCTGTTATTTTGAAATATATCCTCCTGACATTGTGTGCCTAGATCCTGATGTTAAATATTTTTTTGATTTTTGTGCATTCAACCAATTTCTCTTTTAAAACTTTTCACGTTCCTTCTTCAGTTTTTCCAGTGAATGCATCACTCTAATTAATTTTACATAGTGACAGTTTTTCCCTTATAATCTGTTGTTAATCTACTGTGCATTGATTTAGATTTCACTTTGGCAGAATTATCTAGCAACAAATTAAATTTATAACCCCATGACCAATGCACATCAACAGGAGTAAAACTCGACATGAAGTAACAATATTTTTTTAAAGAACACAAACAACGTCTAGTATGATCTTCTACCTGGTAGGCTTTTTTACAGTCTGAAGCAATTATTGTTCCTGAACATACACTGTGAATAATTTCCTTACTAATGTTTTTGAAACGATGAATAACAAGATCACACAGAAAAAAAAATAAGTAAAAACTACAAGAAAAATCTGTCCAAGCTAGATTTCCCACTGTGTGATTCATTAAAATCTCTTGTATTAGAGGTAACATGGGATGTATGCAAATGAGCCCTTAAGGAGATCAGGTGTTTCAGCTATATCATCGTAGTTCTGAATGCCCATGACTTTTTTTCTTTTTTTAAATCTGTTATGGACAAATTCAGGCCAAAAATGGGGTTTGACTTTATTGGCCTGAATTTGTCCATAACAGGCTTTAAAAAAGAAAAGTAATGGCCATTCAGAACTGCCATATAGCTGAAACACCTGATCTCCTTAAGGGGTCATTTGCATATATCCCACGTTATCGCTGATAAAAGAGGTTTTAAGGACTCACACAGTGGAAAATCTAGCTTGGCTAGATATTTCCTGTAGTTTTTACTAATGTTGTTGAATCAATATTATTCCAGTCTGTTTGTGGTGAATTTGAGTCCCCAGTCACTAGTCTTCTTCCCTCCTGTATTTCATGAAGAAATGTATGAATTCCTTTAGATTGTCAGCACTTTGGTCGTCTATACACACCAATGATTGTTATATGTTCCTTGGTTGTTTTTATTGTCACAGTTACAGAATCTAAAGTATTAGTGTTATCTGTGAAGAAGTAATAATCACAGGTCTCATAACTATCTTTAATCCCTACCATAATACCTCCAACTGATTTTTGTTAAATGTCTGTTACAGCAAAAACATTTAAACTCTGACAGAACTGGTTTCCAGTCATTGTTCTTTAGCCATGTTTCACAAACAATAACACCATCAGTCTTATGGAATTTAACAAATTTTCCAATTAAAAAAAAAAAACATTATTATTAATGCTCCTAGTATTAACAACCATCAGAGATGTATCAAATGTTGCAGTGAACTGTTAAATTTCCAACCTGACAAAATATCAAAATGTTCACATCCTGAACCAAAACTCTGAAAAATGTCTATTGAAGTTTCACAACCAGACAAGAACTCTTGAACTCTTTTTCTTTTTTAAGTTTGCTGTGTAAATGGTAAAAAATGTAACAAAAAAGAATAATTAATATTAACATGAGTACATCAAGCAAACAGCGTATGTCTACCTTATTAAAGTAATACAAATACATGAAAAACAACAAGGTATGCCTACCTAATTAAAATTAAAACAAGTACACTAAACAAACAAGGTATGTCTACCTAAATCAAACTAGCACAAGTAGACCAAACAGACAACAAATGAGGTATTACTGTAACACCTGTAATCAAGTTAAAATATTAAAACACAAAACAAAAAACCTAGTTGAAACAGAACTGGAAACAAGGTGCATACACAAACAGAAAATGATAATTAAGCACTTTCATTCCTTTTTATTAATCACTGGAACTTTCTCAGAACAAATTAACAATAATATTGCATCATATATAAATACACATTATACAATGACCCCCCATTAATACTCCAAAATGTGCACGCTGATTGGCCAGCATGCCCATTGTAAATCCCACAATATACCAACAGAAAAAGGTCCAGTCACCTGAACTTTTTCCGTTGGTATAAGGTGTCCAAAACTTTTTTTTTTTTTAATTAAAAAAAAAAAAAAAAAAAAGAGCAATGGAGACTTTCTTTTCTCCATTGCTTCAATTTCAAAGCACTGATGTACTGGGTATGTGTGGGAATGCAAGTCCCATAAGCATGCACAGTACATCAACACAAGCAAGCAATATACCACCACCAGCGGAAGAACAGTAATGCGCCATTATACAAAGACATTATTTAAGAAAAGTATTTTTTTTTTTAAATAATGTCATTGTATAATATCAATAAATGACTCTGTGGTTATGGTATATTGAAGATTTACCCACAGTTGGCTTTATTTAATCACTCCGGCTTCACCCTCGTGATTAAACCACACCAACCGTGAATAAATCTTCAATATATTACACCACGTCTTTGGTTATTGCTTAAATATATTACCACCAAAAAGCAAATAAACCAATGAAATCAAGGATAAAATCATCCTACCAAAAAACTAAAATGACATCACTTCCTATAATCAGTTTCTTCCATAAAACATAATAAATAATACTAAATGATGTGGTACAAAAATCGTAAATACCTATAGTAAGAAATTTTAAAAGTGTAAAACAAATGTTAACATTTTTAATAACTGATCTATATTAAATTGTGTATATAACAACACAAACGATAGTTCCAGGATGCACAAATGTCAACAATAACCGAATCCAATGCACCCAATGGCCATTTGAAAAACCTCCACTTTATTTAGAAACAAGCACAGTCAAATAATAAAGTAGTTGAGCGCTTTCATCATGAATAATGACTTCATTAGAACTAAAAACCATACTGCCATTTCAAATAGCTATTTATACTTTAGTACAAGTTATGACTGGCTGAAAAGTTAATAGATCAATTAGGCAATGAATCAATGAATCTCTTAAAAGCACAGTTTAGACAAAAGACAATGTTTAAAAAATAATCTAAATAATGTATTTAATAAGAAACTTATACTAAATGGGGTATCACCTGACAAAATGTTAGAAATATTAAATATCATGTCCTGAAAAACATTAATTCTAAATTTCATAAAATTTCATAAAATGTTACAAGATGAGACAGCTTTTGTTAAAGTGTATACATACAACATATTTCTTTGCACTTTAAAACTTGCAAAAAATAAAAATAAAAGTAAAAATATAAAAAGTTGTTAAACTGGTAAAAATAGAAATTAATGAATTTATCCAGCACCATATTTATTAAACTCAGTTGCCCCATTATTTAATCTAGGTTCTACCCTTAAGGGCTGGTGCTATAGAAACACTATCATTTAAGCCTGGGGGAAAGTTGGCAGCAAGCCTAAGCTGCCATAAAAGTTCCTTTTTACTAAGCTGATTCTTCCATCCCCCCCCCCCCAGGTTCAATATGTAAACTGTCTATTTTACCAAATTTAAAACCATGAAAATGTGTACAATTCACCAAATAACTATACAATGCATTGGTTTCTTTTTTGATTTTTAAATCATACATATGTTCATAAATCCTACGTCTGAAGGATGTCTCCGTCTTTCCGACGTAGTATGCTGGACATGTGTCACATATTGCTAAATATACTATCCTCTGGGAATTACATTTCCTGCTCCTAAAGGTAATGTTTATCCTAAGTCTATCATTCAATAAAATACCAGTTTCCCTAAAAATATACCCACACCTGGGACAACAGCCACAACATCTAGCATTTCTACCATTATCATGTTCCCTCTCTATTCTAGATGTTTCTACCATTTTTTTAAGATTCATTCCTACTTTTGTAGTAAAGAATGGCTGATCACCCACAATGTAATAAATATCCTGATTAGTCCTAAAAATACTCCAATTCTTTTGTAGAATATATTTAATATGTTTAGATAATGCACTGTGTTGTATCATACATGCTTGAGTGTATTCAACAGATTCAGTAAGGGATTTTGATTTACCCATATGTACTTTTAACAGGGGTCCTGCCCCCAGAAGTGGTTTAAATTTCTTACCCCACTTATTATATACATCCCCAAGATAGACTCAACCATAAACCTAGGATACCCCCTTTCAGCAAACATTCTCGTCAAGGTAGAAAATTCCTTTTTAACATCATCTAATTCAGAAGTCATATGAGCAATGCGTATAGCTTGTCCTTTGATGATGCTTTTCTTTTGTGAAAAGGGGTGATGACTAGAAAAATGCAAATAAGAGTTACAGAAGGTACTTTTATGAAATACCTGGGATTTAAAACCATGTGAAGTATAGGAAATCAATGTATCCAAATAAGAAAGTTGTTGCTCATGACAAGAAAATGTAAATTTGAGGAAGGTGGTAGTCCCATTAAGATATTCTATGAATTTGGGAATACTATCCTTGTCCCCCTTCCATAAAATAAAAATATCATCCAGGTAACGATTATATAACAGAACATGTTCTGCCCATCAGGTACTATTGAAAACATAGTTAAGCTCCCATCCAAGAAGTACTATGTTAGCATAGACTGGAGCAAACACTGCTCCCATAGCTACTCCAAATGTTTGTCGATAATACTGCCATTCGAAGTAGATGTAATTATAGTCTAATACAATAGATATCAATTCACAGATCCATATAACCAATTCATGAGTCAAAATGGTGTCAAGGAATAATATCTCTTCAACGTATTCCATGCCCTCTTTTTTAGGAATACAAGTGAATAAATCCTTGACATCTATAGTAAAAAAAATTAAATTGGGGCTCCATATACCATAACTAAGTTGTCCCAAGAATTTCCAAGAGTCCCTGACTAAATGTGGGACCCCTTCAACAATATGCTTTACCTTATTCTCCACATATATAGACAAATTATGGGTCTTAGACCCTCTAGCAGACACCATGGGTCAAAAATGGGGCATGCATATGTGCTTGTGTACTTTGGGTATTCCAAATATTACAGGGACCCTTTGGTGTATATTTGTCAATAAATTGTAAGTATTCTGGTCTATACGTTGGTCCAAGAAAAATTATTGTAGGAAGCTATCAATGCGCTGGTATGTAATAAGTATCTGGGTGATGGACGCCTGAAAATAATTATCCTGGTTAAATAGCAAATCCTGAATAATGTTAATATAGTCAGTGGAGTTGAAAATAGCAATACCCCCTCCTGTGTCAGGGGTCATAATCCGAACTGACCTATCCCCCCTAATTTGATTTAACAAAGACCTCTCCTTTGGGTTAAGGTTACTAAAACATCTTTTATGTCCTGCCCAAAGATGATATAAATCTTCCTTAACTGCTTTCTCAAATGTATAAATGAGAGGATATAAAGGTGGATTAAAAGAACTAGGTTTTTTAAGCCCTCCATTACAATAATTTAATCCTTCCTTCTTGGAAAACATAATCTGAAAATTAAATTTTCTGTATAAAAATGAATATCCAACTGGGAACAAGTACTACACAGTGCCAAGTAGACAATGTTTTTACTTTGACAATTAAATCTATTAGTCGAACTAATAACTTTAGTTATTAAATGTTTGAAAGTGATACTGTTGCTGTTGCTAAATAAATGACAATGCCTACAATGGCCACATGCATATGTACCAGCAGTTCCTGCTAAATATAATGTTCATCCAAAAAGTTGTATTCTAATAAACATTTCAAATTAGCTGTTCTATTAAACACAAATTTTGGTCTATCTCCAATAATTTTGATTAAATCACTATTCCCTTCCAAAATTTTCCAACTTTATAAAATGATTTTTTTAAACAAATAAGGTATGCCTACCTAATTCAAATGAGCACAAGTAGAGAAAACCAACAATGGGGTAAGTTTGCCTAATTCAAATGAAAACAAGTATTCCAAAATAACAATGAGGTATGTAATTCCAATTAAAACAAGTACACCAAACAAACAACAAGATCATCACAGCGGATCATCTGTTTCCATTTCTTCCTCTCCTCTGCATCTTGCTCTGTCACACCAACCACCTGCATGTCCTCTCTCACCACATCCCTAAACCTTATCTTAGGCCTTCCTCTTTTCCTGTTACCTGGTAGCTTCATCCTTAGCATCTTTTTCCCAATATAATCAGCATCCCTCCTCAGCACATGTCCAAACCAATGTAATCTTGCCTCTCTGGCTTTGTCTCCAAACCTTCCAACCTGGGCTGACCCTCTAATATACTTATTCCTAATCCTGTCCACCCTCATCACACCCAGTGCAAATCTTAACATCTTTAACTCTGCCACATCCAGCTCTAACTCCTGCCTTTTTGTCAATGCCACTGTCTCCAACCCATATAACATAGCTGGTCTCACTACCCTCTTGTAAATCTTCCCTTTCACTCTTACTGTCACTCGTCTGTCACAAATCACTTCTGACACTCTTCTTCACCCACTCCATCCTGCCTGTAATCTCTTCTTCACCTCTCTTCCACACTCACCATTACTCTGAACTATTGATCCCAAGTACTTAAACTCATCCATCTTCGCCACCTCTACTCCTTACATCCTCACCATTCTTCTATCCTCCCTCTCATTCACACACATATATTCTGTCTTAGTCCTGCTGACCTTCATTCCTTTTCTCTCTAGAGCATATCTCCATCTCTCCAGGATCTCCTCCACCTGTTCCCTACTCTCACTGCAGATCACAATGTCATCTGCAAACATCATAGTCCATGGGGACCCCTGCCTGATCTTGTCTGTCAACCTGTCCATCACCATTGCAAATAAGAAAGGGCTCAGAGCTGATCCTTGATGTAACCCCACCTCCACCTTAAACGCATCCGTCACTCCCACCGCAGACCTCACCGCTGTCACACTACCCTCGTACATATCCTGTACCACTCTTACATACTTCTCTGACACTCCCGACTTCCTCATACAATACCACAACTCCTTTCTAGGCACCCTGTTGTATGCTTTCTCTACATCTACAAAAACACAATGAAACTCCTTCTGACCTTCTCTGTACTTCTCCATGAACACTGTCAGAGCAAACATTGCATCTGTAGTGCTCTTTCCTGGCATGAAACCATACTGCTGATCACTAATCATCACGTCCCTTCTTAACCTAACTTCAACTACTCTTTCCCATAACTTCATGCTGTGACTGATCAATTTAAGCCCTCTGTAGTTACTACAGCTCTGCACATCACCCTTATTCTTAAAAATCGGTACCACAACACTTTTTCTCCATTCTTCAGCATCCTCTGACTTTCCAAGATTTCATTAAACAATCTGGTTAGAAACTCCACTGCCATTTCACCTAAACACCTACATGCATCCACAGGTATGTCATCTGGACCAACAGCCTTTCCATTCTTCATCTTCTTCATAGCTATCCTTACTTCCTCCTTGCTAATCCATTGCACTTCATGATTCACTATCCCCACATCATCCAACCTTCTCTCTCTCTCATTCTCTTCATTAATCAACCCCTAAAAGTACTCTTTCCATCTCCTCAACACACTCTCCTCACTTGTGAGTATGTTTCCCTCATTATCCTTTACCACCTTTACCTGCTGCACATCTTTCCTAGCTCGGTCCCTCTGTCTAGCCAATCGGTACAGGTCCTTTTCTCCCGACTTAGTGTCCAACCTTTTATACAACTCTCCATATGCCTTATCCTTAGCCTTCACCACCTCTCTCTTTGCCATGCTCCTCATCTCCTTATACTCCTGTCTACTTTCTTCATCTCTCTGAAAATCCCACTTCTTGTTTGTCAACCTCTTTCTCTGTATACAGTGCATTTGTTTGTGCCGGTCCCAAGCCAGGATAAATGGGGAAGGTTGCGTCAGGAAGGGCAGCAGGTGTAAATCTTCACCAAATCATTCATGCGAACAGCAGTAAACTAACAAGATATGTGTACCTAATTCAGATTAATACAAGTGCATAAAACCAACAACAAGGTAAATCTACCTAATTAAAATTAAACCAAGTTCTCTAAACAAACAAGACATGCATGTCTACCTAATACAAATTGAAACAAGTATACCAAACAAGCAAATTAGGTTTGAGAACAAACCAATTTGTCCTTGGACATCTTCAGGTATGGGTCAAGTAGGAATAGTAATGGAAGTTAAGATGGTAGTGGAAGAAAGTTAGTGTGGTGGTGATGGAAGGGTTAAATTGGGAAATTAGGAGGGTTGGGAGAAAATGAGGTAAGTGTAATGAGGGGCTCAACTGGTTTTGTATGAGTGTAACTAGGTAAGGGATCAGATTTTGGTATGAACTTACTATGGCAAGTGCTATGTGCGAGACGACCTGTAGGTATTCTAGAGAACAGGTAGGCCTTGGGTTATTAGTGGTGTATGGTGGAACTGTGTGAGTATAACTGGGTAAGGGATCAGATTTTGGTGTGAACTTGCTATGGCAAGTGCTATGTCTGAGATGACCTGTAGGTATTCTAGAGAACAGGTAGGCCTTGGTTACTAGTGGTGTATGGCGGTATTGGGTGAGTGGTTTATTTATTTATGTATTTATTAATTATTTATTTTTGGAGGAGGGTATTTTTTGTTGGATATCAGCTTCGCAGATAGTGTGGGGGGCTGGTTGCATAGTTTGCTTTACTTGTTACTTTAGAGATGGTGGGAATGTGGCAAAATGAGGAATCATGCTTGTGCTGGGAAGGTTTTTTTAATGCTTCTTTGCTCACTGTAACTGTTATCTCCCACTTCTCTTTATTATATTATATTATTGTAGGCAGTGTTACTTAGCCATCTTGTTTATACCACTACTGCTTCTGTTTAATTGTAGGTGTATTTTGTTGGTGGCTATTTTTCTCATTGGCAGTTTTGTTGTGGTTGTGTTTGGTTTTGGTGTTCTAAAGACAGAATGCACGGAAGGCAGGTCATGTTGGATTGTGTGGTTGTACAGCCTCTTCATTTCATTAATGGTCACATGCATTTTGTTTGGTGGTTGACTTCTTGCTGGCAGTTGTTTTCCCATGTGGCCACAGTGTGCAAGCCGCCCATAGGTTCTCCATGTCACTTTGCTGGTAGCAGCTGTCCCATCTGTTTTCTAGTTCTCAGATGAAAGATGAAAAGTAAGCCTTGTCTGAAGCACTGGGGGTGGTGCTGGATCAGAAAATCTTCGTTGGTGTTGGGTTGCCTCCCAGATTGCAGGTTGCATGTTTATGGGCTGGGAGATGCTTGCAAGTAACAGCCATTAGCTGTGTATGTGCATAGCGCAGTTAACAGTCGAGGGGGAAGGGAGGACGGTGGTTTTGTTTGGTTCCTTTTGGCTGCTGTTCCCCTGCCTCCTATGCTGCTTGTTTCATCAAGCAGTAGCAATGTGTGTGTGTGTGGGGGGGGGGGGGTAAGCATATTAGTGTTCTTTAATGTAAACAGGAGATCAGCACATCCAGGTTCAGACAGCACATCATCAAGTCATCTGTAGTGTTCTTTCAGACGGAGTTGTCATTTGCACTTGTGAATAGAAAACCTGTAACTCTTGGACATACAGTATATTGGTTTATCCTCTCAGACCAGCAGAACATTTTCATGATCTGAAGCCCAAAGAGGTAGATGACGAAAGTATGGAGGATGTTCATATGAAGTGGAGATCTGAAGAAAAGATGACAATGGAGGTAGCAGATCTTAAAAATATTTTAAATAATACTGAAGGAAATATAAGGAAAAGACATATATTTCTATATCGATTCTTTTCTTACCAATACCATTGCATCACGCAAAATGGTTATTATTTTATTTATTTATTTATGTATTTATTTTTAATTTGGAATACCTCAAAATTGCCTGGACTTGTTTGGCAGCTGACAAAATGTCATCTATTTTCTATCTGGCAACATTTTGCAAATCAGGTGTGCTTTTTTAACTGTGTGCACAAGGTGGTTTGTATCAGTCTGTGAGGGTGTTTTTTTTTTTTTTTGTAATGTTGTTACTCCATCTTAATTAAAGTGTTTGTTTACCCATCATTATTTGTTTTATTTAGATTAAAGGGATAGTTTGAATCAAAAAATAAGAAAAGGAAAATAATAAATGGGAAAAAAATATAATGAGTACAGGCTGAGCTGCTTGGTAGTGCAAGGCAGCTTACAAGGTCTCTGGCTGGAGCACACCTTAGTTTCAACTCATATTTTTGCAGAAAGCCCAGATTTTTGCCTCTTATTTTGGTCTGTTCCTCATAAAATTTGTGTTTTTCTAGTAAATCATTGAGGATTGAAGTAATTAAATGATACTAAATAATGACAGTTTGAGTTTCAGAATTCATATCCTTCAGAAAATATATAATTATGACAAATCTGTCATTCTATCAACTTTCTAAAACTATAGGAGCAATAATTAAATATGTCCCTTTTTTGGGCCTCAGTTCCCCTTGGAGGTAGCTGCTAAGTTAGGGTAAGGTGTTAAGGGTCTGTTAGGGGAGGATTAAAATGGCCGATAGATGCAGGCAGGTTTTGCTAGCTCTAGCTTAATTATTGTTGAGAAGTTGTGTTTGGGTGGGGTGGGGTTAATGTAAGGGCTAAGCTATTCATCTTATAGATTCAAGGTACTGGGTTGGTTCTTCCTTTTGGAAGGCTACTATGGAGAGTAACAATGAGGTTAAATAAAAAAAATAAATAAATAAAATAGAGTGGGGAAGAGAGGACTAAAGCTGGGTATGGCAGGGATGTTAAGGTGGATTACTAGTGGGGCTGACTGTCATTAAGAAAACATGATGGTTAATATGTTTACCTCATCAGTATAAGGTACAAGATTGATTTTTGACCTCCGATTATTGGGGTTTTGCCTGGGTAAATAGTCGGCTTTAGGTTTGTGGGAGTAACGTTCCCAACAGGTGGTATATTAGAGAATATTAATGATATTTTCATATGGAAATGCAAGGGCAGTTTGTTGTTTTTTTTTTTTTATTTTGCCAAATTTATTAATGTTTTCTTTCTTTTGGCAGATCATGATGATGTTACAGATGGTGGAAGCACAGAGTTTGCATAAGCTTGTGGTCCGAGAGAAGTGGACTCAACAGGTGATGGATGCTGCGGTTGAATTTCCAGCCATTAGATTGGTGCACAATGGGGTCACAGGTCACAGGTAATGATACACTGCTAGGTGCTCATTTAGGCATGTCAGAGTTAGTGCAGTTTGGAAGTAGTGTGGGGACAGGTGAGGATGAGGTACATCAGGGACAAGGTAAAGCAGGTAATGTGGCTGAAGAATGACACAAGTTTGGGGGGCCCTTTTTAGTGAAGGGGGACAGTTTTACAAGGAAGCTTTTGGTGATGAGGAGGGTTTAGGTTTGATTATGGGGAGTTGGGTCAACTACAGGTGGGGTGGAGTCACAACAGCATGAGGTTGTGTCAGACTTTGGGATCCGGCCAGGTGATTTGTTAGCTAAGCAGGCCTGGGGCAAGGGTTGACCCCATTGCATACCACTCTTAGTTAAAGGAAAGATCTGGAAGGAGAGTATGTCGATATTTTGAATTATTTGATGTGGATGAGGACCACCATCTGATGGAATTGGAAACTGCTAACAGTAAAGACTGTTGGCTCCTTATGGGCAGAGGATGATAGGTAGACTGTGGCCAAGGACATGGGAGAGCTGGGTGTTAGGGTTAATTTATTACATGGCGTTTCAGTTGGAGAAGGATACTGCATTTGGCCTTACCACTTTTGGCTTATTTTCTCATGATCTGTGAGGCACAGTGTCTCTGGGTGTGGAATGCCTGGTTGTGGTACGATCAGAGGTTTGGGAAGTGGAAGGCAGTGGATCTGTCTCTGTGATGGGATTTCAGACATCCTGATATTTGTCTAGCTGCTATGGTAAATAGCCTTGGAGCCGTTAGCAGGGGTTTACATTAGTGGGGGTTGGGAAGGGGCTATGTAGGGCGTTTAATGCAGGGTGTTGATCGTGTGTGGTGTGTAGGTTTTTGCACACCTGTTTGAAGTGTAAGGGTAAGCATTCAGCTGTGCAGGTGGCAGACAAGAAGGCATGTTGGTTTACTGAGATTACAGCAGCCTGGATCGGGTGGGTTACCTTTGGGAGATAACATAAAGTCAGTTATGCATCTTTGGATGATGAAGTGCAGGTCGTTCAGGAGTTTATGGACTAAATGTCAATGAAGGTGGATACTGACTCCTTTTTTCATTCATTACCAGTTGAAGATGAAGAGTGGCTGTTATTGGGAAGGGTAGTTGGGATTAAATTTTACATTGACAAGGCTATGCCAATGGGATGCTTGGTGGCCTGTGCTGCTTTGAAAGGTTTAGCACTGCTCTCCATTGAATTTGGCAGTCGTGGGTGGGCTGTGAGGAGGTGGTATATTATATGGATGACTTAAGAGTAGGTGAAGGGTTTGACAGAGCTTTGGAAAGTATGTGTGTTTTTCAGGGATGTGTGAGGAACTGGGTGTTCTGTTGACTAGCAGAATTTAGAAGGCTTGAACAAGGCTTTGTTTTCTGGGATTACAGTGGATGTAGGCCATGGTTTGCTTTGTTATCCAGATAAGAAGGTAAAATGTTCAAAAGAAAAGATTCAGTGGGGAAATCCAAGGACAAGGTGTGGATTAAGGATGTCAGGGAGCTATTTGGACCCCTGAGGTTTGCATGTCAGGCAGTTCACCCAGGTCATTCCTTTTGTGGGTTTGTAGCCTTTTTTTGAAAGATGGGAAGCAAACATCATTGGGTGAGGGGTAATAACTTGGTGTATGCTGATTTAGCATTGTGGTTGCCTTTTTGGAGCAGTTTAATTGTATGGCTTTTAGCAGACAGATTGGGTTGTTCAAGGGGGTTTGCAATTGTTTACAGATGTGGTAGGAAATATTAGTATGGGGCATACTTGGGGGGGTGATTTGTGGCTTTGTTGGACAACAGGATGGAAGAACAATTGGAGGAGGGATGTTGTCTGTTTGGACAATTTGGCTGGTGTCAAGCATCTAGTAAGAGAAATTGTGTGGGAAAAGTTTAATTTTCATTCAGACAATGTGGCATTGGTACAAGCCATGGGTGTTGCTAGATGAGGTGTGTCAGGTTGGGTTGGAAGGATCAGATTCTTGCTACAGGAATCCTGGACAGCTTTTAAAAGAAAGGAGTATGGTAAGGCACTGCAAGATTTTGTTAAATTTGTGTTGGGGCTGCCTGAGTAGGAAGGAGTTTGGTGGGAAGAACTGTTGTTGAGATATGTGTATTTGGTTGTGTAGATCTAAAACAGCTCAGTTGGGGAAGGGCAGACAGACAGTATTGGGAAAGGACAGGAATGATTGAATCCAGTGGGTTGGACTAAGAGTTTGATGTGGTCTCGTGTTGGGAGTCCTTAGGACTTTGTTTTAATGGGTAGGGGGCAAGGAGATGACATGTAGTCAATTTGTATATATGATGAGGAGAGCTTTTCAGTGTGTTGGTTTCCAGGATAAATATTTTCCACTCATTATTTGTGCTTTGGAAGGTTATTAGCTTTAGTGAAGGAAGGCAGATCAACTGAAGTCAATAAGAGGACAGGCTGTTGGTCATCAAATGCTTTCTTGTCTTATGTTAGATAATTGGGTATGGTGACTGGCTTAGTATTGGATTAATCATTTTTCTACTAGGAAAGGAATTTCATTTTTGGTCATTTAGATTCATTGGGAGGAAAAGGTGGCTGAAGCTAGGTCGGATAGCTTGCAATTGAGTTTGCATTGTTTCAGATGGCATTGTCCTCCTTAGAGTCCTGGTGGTACATTGGGCAGGTAATGATCTGGGAATAATTCTGAAACTATAGTTGGTAGTTAGGATAAGTGAGGATCTGCTTATTTTAAAGGGGTTATACTGAGGTATGTGCATTGTGTGGTCAGGAGTAGTACTATGGTTATTTTGGTTTTGGAGATGGCTCATAGTTTTTTTAATTTTAGGCTAGTTAGACAACTGGCTGTTTTAGGTGTTTATATGATAGGGCATTGGGATGTCTATGACAGGGGTCCATTTGGGTTCAGAGATGATGAAGTACGTCTGAATGATTTTGCTTTGGACCTCTTCAATGTACACTTACTTTTGTTTTTGGAGGGTTTGGTGAAGGTTGTGGAGTGAATAAGGGTGAGCTGCCTGTGTCAGGCTGGTCGGCAGAGAAGTTGGGCAGACTTGTCCGTCTTCTCTTCCTCATCTTTGTGTTAGATGTTTAATTCAATGAGTTGGGGAATGGAAGTGAGTGTTGGAACACTGCTTGATAAGTAAAAGTAAGTGAGTGAAGGTGAGGATGATGTTTATTTGGTTAGGGTGAGCCAACTTATGCTGCCCTAGTAAAAGGGAGGTCGGATGTTTAATTCAATGTATCAGTGAATGAAAGTGAGCAGTGGATGCTACTTGATAAGTAAAAGTAAGCGAGCAGAGGTGAGGATGATGTTTATTTGGTTAGGGTGAGCCAACTTATGCTGCCCTAGTAAAAGGGAGGTTGGATGTTTAATTGAACGTGTCAGTGAATGAAAGTGAGCATTGGATGCTACTTGATAAGTAAAAGTAAGCGCGTGGAGGTGAGGATGCTGCTTATTTGGTTGGGGTGAGTGGGGTTATGCTACCCTAGTAAATGGTCATATGGATCTTCTTGCTGTGATTAATAAATTAAAATATTGTTCAATAAAGTTATGTTTATTGAAGTTTAATAAAGGCTGTCAAAAATCATTTGGTGTAGTATGTTTATTGAAGGGAACTGGGACAAAAAGGTATGTTTCTCTAATCAAAATAAAAACAAGTACACCAAACAAATAACAAGGTATGTCTGCCTAATTCAAATGAAAACAAGTACACCAAATAAAAATCTAGGTTTGTCTACCTAATTCAAATGAAAACAATAACAAACAAGTAACAAGGTATGTCTACCTAGAAGTAATTCACAAATAAATGTTTATAACTGTGTTACAATAGTTAACTGAATTACTGCTTCTTGTTAACAAATAATTTTATAACCATACAGGGATTAAAGCAAAACTTTATCAACACACATATACACACACACACACACACACACACACACACACACACACACACACACACACACACACACACACACACTCACAAACATATGCATATGCAGCAATAATACATATAACCAAAATGCTTGATTTAGCTTTGATTAAATTATTAAAAGACACTTGTAACTCAGCAAGCATTATCTTCACATAAATGGCTTTATCTAGCATCTTTAGCACATAGCAAACAAAAAGATGCCCAATGCTGAGAGTAGGAACACTTTAATACCAAAAAACAGATAAAAACAGATAAAAACAAATAAAAACAGGTAAGCGCTTTCACGATTGCTCACTTCTTCAGACCTTAAGAAACAGCATGAGAAAACAGGCCTTTAAATACAAAAAGCTTCCAATTAATTAAAAACAATTAAAATTGTTAGGTGTTAACACTTATCAGTGAGCTAAGCCTCTCTTCTTTAGGAGAGGTTTTTAAGCAACAGCACTATTCAAACTAGGTGGCACATATGCTTTAAAGTTGACAATCCGTTTTAACTCAGCAAGTTCAGTCTCATTGCTCAAATCCCCTTCCCTTAAACTTTCATTTAATTTCTGTCGTACCAAGAACTTAAAGCTGTGACTCATACCAGCTTCAGATACATGTTTCGCTAATGAATTTGTTAGTTTATTATTTCTTATATCACTCTGATGCTGCAAAATCCTGTCCTTAAACATACAATTTGTCTTCCCTATTTAATATGAATCACATACATTACACTTAGCCATATAGACCAAATTTTTCTTACAACAGTCTGCATAAAAGTACAGTTGCATAGGTTCCATGCTTAATGGCTGCATAATCAAGTGTGTAGACCATATATAACTGCATGCCTTACAGGACCGGCAATGCATGAGTGCCCTTATGCTGGAAGGTGAGGTGCCTATATGGTTCAGTGTGCTTATAACAGAGTTGCTGTTTTAAGTTCTTGGTATTTTTAAAGCAAAACTTAGGAACTGGTTCTATATGTTCCCTAACAGAGGGATCAATCATCAAGATGGACCAATTTTTCTTTATGACTTCACACACTTTATTAACCTCTGCTGAATAGGTCAAACCGACCCTATTTACACCCTTGGTGCTGTTAGCCTCTGTGTCCCTCACTATACTTGAGGAGCTGTCAGAGAAGTAGGGTTTTACTTTAACACCAGCTGATGTACTCACTTCTCTAATTTCCTTATCTATCTCACTGCCCTTATAGCCCCTCTTCAATAGATCTGCCTTTAGCACTGTTAAAGCTTGCTCTAAAGAGTCAGCATTAGTATGCAATCTCATGCACCTAAGAACCTGATTTTTAACCATGTTCCTAGTAACGTGGGATGGATGCATACTAGAACAATGTAAGATGTTATTTTCCCTGCATGGTTTCCTATGCATTTTAGTGGACATGTTACCTAACATATCTTTGCTCACAGTAATGTCTAAAAAATCAATAATGTCAACAGAGTAATGCAGAGAAAAAGACAAATAATTAGTTGAAGTCTCTAACATGTCCACAAAGGCTTGAACCTCATCCATAGTACCATCCCAGACAAAAAAGATGTCATCCACAAATCGCTTAAAAAACATAACATGCGTGTTATATAGATCTTTTCTGAAGACACATTCTAACTCCCAATTGGCTAAAACTAAGTTTGCATACATGTTGGCACATGCTGTGCCCATTGCTACCCCTACAACTTGTAGAAAGTATTCTGACTAAAAGAGAAACAAATTATTCTCTAAGATCAGGTCTAGCAGGGCACAGATCATGCTAAACTTAGAGTTAGAAAATCCACCTTCTTTAATCAAAAAATCGCCTAACCCACTCAATCCCATCTTCATTGGGTATCACAGTAAACAGTGATTTCATATCTAGAGTAACAAACAACATTCTTTTGATGTCATTACTAGATCTACCCCTAGCCCAGTTGTATAAATGCTCTAGAAACTGTTTACTATCTCTCAAAACTGTATCAACTTTGTCCAATACACCTCTCAGTTGTTTGTTGACATATATCGATATTGGCTAAGTGAGCCATCCCCTTTCTGAAACTGTGGGGTGATAGGGAGGATCCTTGATGTCTTTGTGCACTTTCGCCAATCCATAGATCTGTGGTATAGTGAGGTGCTCTACAGAAAAATAAGTGCAGAAAGAATAGTCTATCTGCTCTGTCATTAATAAGTCATACAAAAAGAAATTCAGCCTGTTAATTATGCCATTAACTTGAAATTTCTGCAATAACACATACACTGTATTGTCATACAACATATCATGCATTTTGCCCAGATAGACAGACTTATCCAACACTACAACTCCACCTCCTTTGTCCACTGGTTTAATAACTAGATGCTCTGCTCCAACCAATTGATTCAGTGCTTCATGCTCATTGGGTGTTAGATTAAACAAACTATAATTATTTTTGTCACTAAAGGACCTTCTTAAGTCATCCTCACATAATTTAACAAAAAACTCCATAGCTGGAGAGTTAACTGGTGTGAATGTGCTAGGTTTCTTAAAAGTGCTGCAGACTCCAGTATCACTACCTGAAAAGATAGTCTTCAACATAATATTCCTGGCAAACACTTTAAGATCTAAAATTGTCTCCACAAGGTCCATTTTCTTGGCAGGTATAAAATAATTAAAAATGGATCTTGTGGAGATGATTTTACATAGTACATAGTTGTTGAGAAGGGGTTTATTCTATTAAAAGTCTGTCAAATCTTATAATATATTTGCATAAGTTCCACTGAGTATAAAAACCTTACTAGTAATTAAATTATGCGGCAAGATTCTAGTACTGTCTTGATATTAATAATAACAATAAAACAGTAGTAACCATCATTAGGATTGACCAACCCTACTTAGCTATGTATATTTTGCATGAGAGAATGGACCTAGCATCAGTGGTGTCCTATGGATTCTATGGTTCAGCTACATAAGAACTGACAACTGATACTGTAGGGCAATGCTGACCATACTGACTATTGCCCAAGCTTGGGGCCACTGTAAGATTATTCATCTTAAGTGTACCTCCTTATGAAGAATGTTCGTTTTGAGTTTTAAATAGTCCATTTTCCACACTGTTCCACATTGAGGGTACCTATTACACAATGATTGTTAAGAATTTTTGACTAATATCAATGGTAAATATTACTGTAACATATCAGTTCATCAAAAGATCTTTTTATAAGTATAATATAACATATTTTAAACATGCTGAGAGCATGCAGGTTGACATACATGTTCCATATTTTGCTATTTTTTCCACATTAAGAGGGTTGTTGTTTCACATTCTGAAGGCGTAAGGTTGACAACTATGCTTTAGATTACAAAAATACAAGGAGACAGATGGGCCCTCTGTGGATAGTTGTCAACAGTAGTTGGTCACTCAAAGATCATTATACTCCTTAAACAGCCACAGACCTGTCAGCTTCCTTGCTAGTGCATTGCCAGTACAGTATTGTCCTGTGTAAGTAATATGTCCATCAGTAGATTACAGCAGCTCATTACAGACTTGTTGTACATGTAATCTTCCTGGTTGCCTCTATGCTACACTTATGGGTCACCATCTGTTAGCTGAAATGGCAGCCGGCGACTTAGCCACAATCTTATTCAATGCTGAAGTCCATTACTTATTCCAAAACAGTAAACTCAAGTCTTCCATGGATTTTATTTATGTGTTGATACTTTACATTTGCTTGTTTTGTCTATTTTGGCAGCCATTTGTGGCTGTCTTGCTCAGTTTATCCTGTTGTTATGGATGCATGTTGTATGGGTATATGAAACATAATTTTACTTCCTCCGATAAAAATTCTCTCCCTTTGTGGCCAATGCCCCCCCCCATGCACAGTTTTATGCAGGAGACCTTAACACAACCCCATATTACTCTCCTTTTCAGTACTGCCCAACTTTTTGATTAACCTTTTTACTTATAGCATCATCTTCTCTAGATGCTTATTTCTTTATAGATATTGCAAATTCTCACCCAGGACTACATTTTTATCATTTTTTTCACTCCTGCATACCTATTCACAGAACAGTTGCCTTCTTCCAGTTCTTTCTTCACCTCTGTTGGGCACATAATTTAAATGCTATGCTTATCGACTTACTATTTATTTGCTTAATCATACTTTATTACTATCTCTCTTAACTTCAAAGTCAATGGCATGTTTTCTTGTATCATATCAAATATTGTTTGTAGTGTCTATGAATTAATGTATGCAGTTAAGATACAAAATTCAGTTTTTCAGTGTATAGATTTATTGTAATTGATTTACTGCACTCTCTGGCCTGGGTCATTCCTCAAAAAGGGTCTTTAGAAAAGCTTACTAACCCAGATAACAAATGCACAAATTAAATAAATAAAAAAGTAAGTAAATAAATAAACAATCAAAAAGTGTTATCTTATATGAACACTTTCTCTGACTACTGGACATTTGATACTGCTTTACGTACCACTTTTTACCTAAAACTAGCAAACATTTCATTCACTTTAAGTTCATCATCTGCTTAGAGTTGTTAAATCTCAGCTTCAAACTGTTGTTGATTCTTACCATGTGCTTGGGGTATCTGGTTTGTTACCTTGCTCTACTTATTTGATTTTTGGATGCCATGCTGACGGTATTTTCTGTGTATGATGACATGGGGATTACTGACCAGTCTTCCATTTCTCCTTCTTACCTTTGAGTTGCCTTTGACTTAGTCTGTTTATTCTTGCGGCACAGAGATGCACCTTCTATATTCTTATGAGAACTTTGTTTTAATTGTAAGGCAGGGCTAGTGGTCTGGATGAATTAGCCTATGACTGACTGTAAGTCGCTGACTGCTGCCCTAGATGGGAAGCATGGGATGAATTGATGCAGCTTTGTTCAGAATGTGACAAGGTGACTGATAATAGTCACACCCATCTTAGTCACATATTTTGGCAGTATTAATGCAAGACAATTTTCCAGATACCCCAGACACTGAGCGATCTCGGAGTTAAATACTCAGTGATCTTGGAGTACAGATGGAACAGAAAGGCTTGTCCCTCTGCAGAAATGTTTAAAATATCATTTTGAGTGAAAGTCGATTGTCTTTTTTTTTTTTTTTTGCAATATTTCACAGTGCAATCATCATAGCTTTGATTAGCATAGCATTCTTCTGGATTGCTTACCCCATTCTTATGTACATACCTTTCCATTCACATTATGTGAACCAGGAGTACATTCTGACTCAATTCCTTGAGAGGGGAGGGATGAAGGATGGAACATCATTAAATATATGTTGTGTTTAGCAGAGACTGCCTTGAAATAAATACGCACTGTGCTCATTACCTGTCAGAGCTTTCCAGGAAGTAATCAAAGTTCCTGTTCATGGAGATCTCTGCAGTGCCAAGCTAACCAGCAATGCTATTTTGGGTTGCAGAAAGGCCTTGTAGCCTGACTTGTTTTAATACCCATCTAGCATTTACATCAGACCAACATGAAGTGAATAGTTGCACTGGTTTGAGTTGACAGATATTCTTATTGTTTTTGACTTAGTTTCAACTTACTAGTTATGATTAACTTATGGCTATAATTTGCCTTAGAAATTGTGAACTAGATCCTTGGTCCTATAGACTGTTTCTGCTTACCTGGATGCCATGGTTCCAGTATTCTGTAGTATCATGGAGCCCTTCTTGAGGTCCATCACCATTCTATCTCTTTTGGAGAAGACATTCATTATACTGGTCTTCAAAAAAAAAATCTTTGCACTCCAGTAATCCATATAACTGAATTTTCATTTCCTTGGAAAGTTTTACAGAAGGACACATCTGAACATCTAAGCAGCATGTATTTCATGTTAATGGGCTCAGGTATCATTTCCAGCCTTTTTTCTACACATACCACAGTACTTTTTATTTTAATTTTGCACTCGCTAAACAGCAAGGCACCTACTTGCTTTTTATCTGTCAGAGCTTTGCAATACCTTAATATGCTGCCATGAAGATGTGGACTTTTCTTTACTGGGCATTAGATTTACATCACCATCTTATCAATCAGGGTTAAGATGCACGTTACCCATTCCGTAATTGTTGATAGTAACTGAAAAATGTAAAAAAAAAATTTTCCATGGTTTGTACACATCAGAAATGCAGAAATGTAACCCTCGTATAGAAATATATATAATTGTAAATAAACTACATAAAATTGACATACTGTACCATTAAACACGGATGTTGTGTAGTAAGGTATGTGCATGTGTGTGTGTGTGTGTGTGTGTGTGTGTGTGTGTGTGTGTGTGTGTGTGTGTGTGTGTCTGTGTGTGTGTGTGTGTGTGTGTGTGTGTGTGTGTGTGTGTGTGATATCAAATGTTGGGTTGTCGAAAGTGTTGACATTTGAAAGCTGTGGTTGTATAAATCTGGTTTCAGACACTGGCATGCTGAAGGCACCCATTGTTTACAGTGCTGGCTTAGTCAAAAAAGATGGCATAATGGAGCAACAGCAATCAAATCATTAATGGAGTGGCTTTGAGGTCATGTGTGGGATATGGACTTTCAGAAGAGTTGGGTATAAAGCCTGTTAATACTTTGTGGAATCCTAATGTCTTGTTTGATAAAGATTTAAATGTCAGTTTTAACCCACGACTTTTCCCAGACCATGTTTCAAAGGCTGGTGTGGCTACTGTGAGATTTGGATATTGAAAGGACAATGTTATACTTCTCTAGTGAGAGCAGCGAACAAAGGGCATTCTTGCTGACAAGGATAGCATGCTGAACAGATCACTTTTGGTTCTCATTCGTTCCTGTAACCACTGCCAATGCCACACTGGCCATATGTTCTCATTTTATAAATACTGCTGCTGGAAATAAGAGCTCATTTTTCTTAGCTATACTATTACAACCTTGGAAGCGTGTGCTTTTCACAGCACTTAAAATGTTGCCAGTAACACAAGTTTACACTTATCCACAAAGTGTGATATTGTTACTAAGAAAACCAGTGTATGTAGGCAAATTTAGTATAAAGGGGCATATCACTTCCTCTATAAATCTAATAAGTTTACCGTTTATTTAGTCATGTGAGGTAGTTTTTCCTTTCACACTCTATGTTTAAAATAGCAGAGACCATGCACAAGTTGGTGATGAAAAAATACTATTATTTTGAAGATAGTAATAAAATGCAATCTGGGCGTGTCCATTCTTTCTTTTTATATTTGCATTTAATGTGTTTTATATATATATATATATATATATATATATATATATATATATATATATATAAAATGTCACCATCTGAATGCAAATTTGTGGTGGAGATGTTGAACTATGGAATAAATATTCAGCAAACATCACAGTGAACAGCACATTTAGCTGTTTTACTTTTACCTGGTATCTGTGGTTGGTGTTTGACTTCATACAAGTCTCTTGAAATTTAACTGTATGATACAAGCTGGTATAAATGTCCCCTACACCAATTTAAGCTATACAGTAATTATTCCGGTGGGACATTGAGATTTACAATACACTATAAGATAGGTAGAAATGCAGATGAACATTCTGCTAAGACATGCTTTGTTAAAAGTATGATTTGTAAAAGCAGAGCCTATGTAGCACCAGATTAGCGACATATACTACTTCTTAAGCTAAACAGACTGCAGTGGTTCCACTGATCACTGTCCTGCTGACTTGTCCCCCCTCACATCTTTGTTAGTAGTTTGTTATTGTGGTGACCCAGCACATTCCATCACTGGACCCTGTCTCTCAGACTGCCATCCCACAACAGCTGGATATTCTAAATGGTATACAGAGCAACCGCATAATACAGCATATCATTGAATCACCCTGATACATCAGACATAAGCACAGTGTAACAAAGTGATTTTTTTGCTTTCAAATGGAGGTCTGTGATGAATGGGAATGGAGTGTAACAGGTAAGAGCATTGTATTTAAAGTTATGAAAGTTACATTAGGGCAGTTGTAGACAGTAAGCTCCATCTTAATAATCAGATGGTAGGAGGGTGAGATGGTATACCTGGATAATAAACATTCATTTAAATATGTACAAGGTAAGAAGGGGGGTCCATGGACACTGTACAAGCAATCTAAATGAATGGGAAATGGAAGGGAGCCTCTGGACAAGAATATATTTCTATTCTTTTTAGACGGAAGGGATATCTGTTGGTAATGTGGAGTCTATGAACACTGTAGGTGAGAGCAGGGCCCCTTGAAAAAAATATATGTGGGGGTAAGTGTGTTGCTTATATACATTACACAACAATGACCACTAAATGTTGATCAGAGGGGCAAATAATAAATAGTTGAGGCTCTACTATGCCTCCAGGGTAATTAATAATTTATTCACAGTGAAGGCAGACCATCTGATGCAATGAGGTCCATGATAGATTGACACTAATGAATGGATTATTTATGAATTTTTACCTGTCACCTTCACTTTTTTATGTTATTTCATTTACAGTCTACCCAGTTAGTTCTGATCTGCTTTCTGATACACTCTCTAACTCTTTCCTTGCTAGCTGTGCAGAGGTCTGGATTCAGCACAAGATAAACTGGGCAGCTGTCTGGTATCCAGTGCTGCTTGGGAGGCCTCATAAATTAAAAATAAATACATAAATAAATTAATAAATAACAGATAAACTCTGTTACAAACACATATGTCAATCCTGATTCTCTGGGCCCTCTGTTCTGATGTCCAAGAGGCTCTAATTTCTTCAGTGTTATTCACTCTATATGAAGAGACAATGTAAGAGAGACTTCACTCAAGTTTGGAAAATACCATCCTGTACTTTGTGCATTTTTTGTTTTGGAAAAGTCGGTATTGAGGTTTGCCTACTCTCACATGTGTGGCCTTGCATGAATTCCAGACTTAGTTGCAGGTATCAGCAGACCTCCTAAAATATGGGGTCTATATTAGAACAGTGAAGTTTCAAAACTTCGAATGTTCTAATATCGAACCCTATTCAACGAAAGTTCAAAACATCGAACATACAGAACAGCAACTTTTTTCCTAAGGAAAAAATTCACTGTTCCAAAACACATACACACAACATAAGCACACCAAACAAACAGCAATCCACACACATACACCTAAAATCTTACACCTAACCCTACACTAAAATGTACACACACCACTAACTATCCACTTACCTTAACCCAAACCCTAACCCTAAGGTCTGTCACTATCACACACTCACCTCACCCACGCCCTAACCCTAAGTCACCTACCCCGCCCTAACCCTCATGTCCACACAATCGCACACATACCTAACCCGCGCCCTAACCTTTACTCACCTTACCCACCCTAACCCTCACGTCCACATAATCACACACATACCTAACCCGCACCCTAACCCTAACTAACTTAACCAGCGCTCAATCACACACTTACCTGAACCCTACCCAAAACTTTCCACCATAGCACTGAAAATACCAAAGCAACAGAAACGGACAACCAAATTCTTTCCCTAGGAGAAAATTCAGTTTTCTGTAGCTTCGATATTTTCAGCTTTCTTTGAATATGGGTCAATATTAAAACATTCAAAGTTTTGAAACTTCGATGTTCTAATATAGACCCTAAAATATGTAATTTTCTGGTAGATCATTGATGGTTACAGTCAGTCATTAGAGTTTCTTATTTCAGGAAATGCATCTCTCTAATTTTCCCTCATAGTTATTTTACAATCTATTTGTTAAGAAGATAGGGGCAACCCTGGAGGACTGTCTAGCTAAGTGACTTGATCAGAGTCATACAGAAGGTAAATGGAGGTAGAATAAGTCAAACTCTGTACACATAGCTCCAAGAAGCTGCTCATTAACAGCTTAGGGACTTAATCTACTGCACTAACTGTTAGACCTTGATTAACTTCTTCATTTTCTGATAAAATCACAGAGGATTAGAGTAGTTAATAATGCCACTCAGAGATTCATAGCTCTTATTGTTCAGAAAATGCATATCCATGCAACACCTGTTCTTCCAATAAGCTATCAACATATGGCTTCCTGTTGTCAAAGATACAGGGTTTGAATCCTTCTACCTCTATTTGCCTACTGTGTGACTTTGAAAAATACATTAACCAGACAGTGCTCCTTGATTCTTCTGGAAAAAGGGAGCTTTATTGTGTTGATTGACTTGTGTGTCCATTTTGGGGACCTTTGTGCTCCCATTATTTTTGGTTTTATCCAGGATTCTTGAGCAAAGAAGTTGAGAAGTATTATGGTATATTCCTTGTAAAAGTTGTAGGTTTCTGATAATGATTACCATGTGAGTTTCATACTTTGTATTCTTTTAAAAATGCTTGCTAAGGCAAGCCTTGCAGTCTCTTCAACTTTTGAAGTATTTCAAATAAATATTTAAAATCTTTTCCTGATTTTTTGATGTTTGTCTCTGATTCTTGAGCTAAGAAATTAAGAGAGCAGAGGGGAGTTGCAATGGGTTGCACTGCATGGTTATCACAGCAAGGAGTTGAAATACATGTCTAGGTCACTATGTTATGTATTTGTTGATTCATTTGATTGTAAGCAAACATCTGAAATGCATGCAGTCTGCAAGGCTCTACAACTATTGATCACGCGCGTGCATGCATGTGTGTGTGTGTGTGTGTGTGTGTGTGTGTGTGTGTGTGTGTGTGTGTGTGTGTGTATTAATACTTTGTCATGCATTCCAAACTATTATGGTGTAATGGAAGAAATCAGTTGGAGTAAACGAGCATCATCAAATGAGACATGCTCCTTGGGAATGATCCTTGGTTTCCTTGATTTGTTGACTGTTGGCAGTGTGCTTTTATCTGGTTATGAATGGACAACATAGTCTATGAATTCAGTGTAAGTATTTTATCTATGAATACATTTTTGATTATCTTTTTTTTCTTTGCATACACATGTATGTGAAATGCACTTTGCCGGACAAAATTTTGTTTGGCACATAGTGCAGAGGAGTAGGGCTATGACCTGTTAATGGGCCACTTTAAATAGTTGTGTTTGATTCTACCAGCCTTCATTTATCTGTTGTCTGACTCTAATGAAGTCATTTCATGAGACAGTGCTCCTGGGCAGTCCCTGAAAAAGGACACTTGTGCCCAGGGCCTGTTCCAGATGGTTGGCACATTCAGTACACATTTTTCTTGTGAATTTCTGCACCACTCACATAGTCACTAAAACTATAAATCACAGAATATTTCTTGTAGTTTAATTAGGTACCAAATATATTTTTAATAAATGTGAGTTTGAAGGAAAGAGATGTTTATTGTTGCTTATCCTAAGTCTGTTTTCAATTTGAGAGTGTTTTGTTTAGCAAGCGTCTGTTAGTGTTTTTATTCCAAATTTTGAAATAAAAGTTTTACATTAAATGTAAATTTCTGGTTTAACTGAGAAGGTAAGGAAGCAAATAATCTGCATGTTCACAAATTGTAACAGTGTTTTATGGCAATTGGAGAGAGACAGGCAAGTAAC
Organism: Protopterus annectens; assembly: GCF_019279795.1. Taxonomy (NCBI): domain Eukaryota; kingdom Metazoa; phylum Chordata; order Ceratodontiformes; family Protopteridae; genus Protopterus; species Protopterus annectens. The sequence goes on from NC_056732.1 coordinate 1,536,120,000, forward strand.
TGGATATTAGTATGGCTTAGGTGGCCCTCTCCGTTACCTTGTCTAGGACCCCATATGACCACGATCCAGCTGTGGAGTACATATCTCCATCTGTCTGTCCTTGTTTTCAATGTTTTGAACAATAATTTATTTGTAGCTATTCTGTTTATTCTATATAAACACTTATATCTCAAGAATGCCATATTTCTTGTTCATTTTTTTACTTGTATGTTTAATTTGCATTTATGTAGAATAACTTATTCAAGTAATTTAAGAGAATGGTGTTTTTTACTCGGGCTTAAAAAATACCTTGCTTAATGATACTGACTAAATATTAAGATCTCTTCAATTGTCTGTCATTCCATACCATTACAGTGATAGTCCTCTACACTGGGTTTGCAACAATCTATACCATTACAGCGATAGACCTCCACACTGGGTTTGCAGCATTCCATACCATTATAGTGATAGTCTTCCACACTGGGTTTGCTCCATTCCATACCGTTACAGTGATAGTCCTCCACACTGGGTTTGCGCCATTCCATACCGTTACAGTGTAGTCTTCCACACTGGGTTTGTGACAAGTCACTTATCAGATTGATATTCTTAATATGCAGTCATATTGCTATGAAACAGAGAACTGTTACTTTGCATAAAAAGAGTGAGTATCCAGAATGTTACAGCAGCTGTTCATTACAACAACCATGTTTTTTTGTAATCATCATTACACCTTTCAATTCACCTATTTTTCATAATAAATGCTCTTTGCTACCTCATGCATTAAATCTCTGTTTTCTGTTATGCCTAATCACATATATCAGTAAGTCTTCTTTCTTTTTTCACTGACATTCTTCATGCCTATCTCATGTTCCTTGGAGAGAAGGCACATTTTCAAATCACCTTCTGAATCTTTGGAACTTAACATTTTTCTTTTGTTATTGTCCGACTACCTCTGACTTATTTGATCACTGACTGAATTTAAGTCCTCATTCTGTTCGCACCTTACCAAAAATGCTTAATCTTTTCTGAACTGAGAGTATTCAGAAATGTGTCTTTCTCTCTCTCTTTCACCTACTTTCACACTCTCTCACTCTTTTTTCTAAAATGTTTCCATAATGTTATGCAAGTTAAACACTGTGTCATATTATGCATGCAGTGTCTATATACTGTATTTTAGTTTCACAATATCTCACATCAATATCAAAGAAATATTGCTATTACTCTAATTTTACTGCCTTTCCAATAATTCCATGTTTGGACTGAACATTTCCATGGTCCTCTGAATTCCTTTCATTTACGGCAGACTTACTCACTGAAACAAACTTAGATTTAACATGACTTACTGGTATCTCTTTTCAAATAAATCAGTTTAAAAAATTGAGAGCTACTTAGCATGCAACAGAATTTAGGCTTCCATTAACTAGTAATCTCTTTCGGCTTTTCCCGGTTAGGGGTTGCCACAGTGGAGCTCTGGTCTGCTAATGATTGGCAGTGGATTTTTACGGTGCTGAGTTGCCAGCCCGACGCACAACCTTCAAAGAAGGCACACCCATTCACTCATGCACCTATGTGCATGTGTTTATACGTCACTCGACCACAGGGAGGACATGCAGACTCCACACAGAAGGTGCTCCAGCCGACAATCAAATGGGAAAGCCTCTTGCTGCGAGGCAACATTGCTAACTGCTGCACCACATTAACTGTCTGGAAAATATAAACTTCAATCCCTGAATCACCTCATTGTCAACCTAGTAGACACTACTGGTGAGAACTGGTGATGGGCAATGTATCATAAATACGGTCTCTGATAATTAAAACTGAAGAGATGACACTACAGAAAATATACATAAAAATGAGTGTTTGGATATGTGAGATGTTTATTTCAAAAAAGATACACATAGAAACATCACAGTTTTGCACAGCACAGATATAACGAAGTATCCAAGATGATATGTTGTCAGAGCAGTTAACAGACCTACACAGAATGCTGCACCGAAAGGACAAAGTTACATGATAAACTAATTAGATACTCAGATCATCTTTAAGAGTGACTACTTTTTGTTCCAAAATGGATGCTGCATGCATCACCTGATTATTAAAGCTCTCACTTACCATCTTATTACTCATCTGTCATTCAAGCGTAAGCCTAACACTTGATTATAACCATGCATAATGTTTTATTTTGTATTATCCTATAGCAACTAGTTTATAAAAAGGTTCAGGTCTCAACTCATGTCTAGGCATGTTGGTTGGATACATTAAACATTAATGAATTATAAGTTAATAATTAAACTGTGATAGCATACAATATGTACGTTTAGGATAGATACATATTGTATATTAATATAGTTGATATAAAAAGGCTATTGACTCATGCACTGCAATTCTAAAATTTAAAACATTTTTATAACTTTGTGGAATGTTTTATGAGTTTGACACAACTCTTGCCATCTTTTTGGTTGACCAGTTAGTGAAAAGAAAATAGAAAAAAAATAGTTGATGATCCATTCTGATGCCCTCACTGCATTATTAAGAAATGTAATAAAAATGTGAAATCAAGGAAGTGAGATATGTGGTGAATTAACATAATAAACTAGTGGAATGTAACAAGTGAGAGTCAAAGCATAGACTCTACTTATTACATGCTTAATGAGTAACATAGCTTTAAAAAGCTCATCTTCAGAAATACTCAGTTTGTGGAAAAGCTGACATTACAGTTTGTAATAGAGACATTTTAGTGATTGTAAGAAGTATAATCACATTAACTCTCAAGCCATATTCTTAACACTAATGGTGATATAACCCAGTTTTGAAACTCTGTATGATATTGTAGAGTGGAAGATAGATTTTGTATGTCTGAAGATTATTGTTGAGTTGATATATAGGATGTTGACAGGATAGCAACTGGCATGGCTGTTTAACATGCATTTTAGGTGGAGAGGTAAATACATCATAGAAATGAATTAGATTAGATGGATTGAAGTTGTCTATTACCTACTTAATGACAACAAATCATAGTTTGAATAGCCGTTGAAATAGAAAGAAGAAAATCATGGTATTAATGTTTTTCTTAACATATTGACTTGAAAATGTGAAAATCTGGGATGCTTTGAGGTTTACAACTTTTACCAAACTGAACCATTGAAACAGTTTCTTGATTAAGGGCTTCTGAAATTCTCTGACTTCTAAATAAGACCAAAATAATCAAATCTAATGAAAGAGAAAGATAATCTTAGGGCATTACAAAAGACAGGATGCACAAACATGCATTTTATTTCATCCAGCCACATTACAATTGATTTATTTTCATAGATGTGCAAAAGCAGATGCCTAATGTTTAATAAATCATTGTCAGACTAAACTTTCATTTATTGATTCATTTGTTGGCAGAGAGATGACGACTAACAACTTTTACAAAAGAGGTGTTACACAGTGTCTGGCTCTTTCAATAGCTTTTTTTTCATAATTTAAAATGAACAGTGGAAACAGTCTTTCAATAGTTTTTTTTTTTTCATAATTTAAATCGAACGGTGGAAACAGCTACACAATTAATTCATCCATATACATCTACAGCATGCTTGTGATATCTCAGATTACAGAATATAGCAATACCATTCATAGTTGACCATCTTGATTGAACCATAAGTGTCATTTGCACATTTTCTTTTTGATCACTTACTTCACTCCCGGCAATAACATAGTCAGACACATACTGATACTTTAATCTCACTCTCATGTAACAAGAAGAAATATCAATATGATCATCCTGTCTGATATATACTGCACAGTGAAGTCATGTAGGTGACTACTACTGCTGCGGTGCGACAGAACAAGGTAAGAAAATAATCAGGAAGCAATTCTCTGGTGTAAACATAATTTAGAAAATGTCCTGAGAAGGTTGTACAGAGCAACCTTCTCTGATGTAATTTTTACAAAAAATGAAGGCACCAAGTAATCTTGTCTTCAGGTAACTGTACTGCTATGAATACACAGTGTGTTTAACAAGTTATTCTTTCTGTGATTTGCACAAGTGGTGAGACAAGCAAGCAGTTCTACTTTGATAGGTCTTTGCATAACCTTGGGAGTCTATAGTGCAGTTGTGTCAAATAATTGGGCTACCAACCAGCCTTTGCAATATGGATCCACATAGGCAAAAAGATTCAAACTAGACCTGCCTTGATTTAACTGCAGATTAGCATTTCACATTCTTTGTATTTTAATCACTGTCACTCCTTGTTTTTTTATCTTATGTAGTCTATTTACATGGTCATATTACTGACCCAGGGCTGAGAATGAAATTGGTCAGAAATGATCGATGCTCTAACCCAATTAACAAATTCAATAAACAAATAAATAAATAAACCAGTGGCGAGAAACCATGCTCCACAACCAACAGGCGTGAAGCCTTAATCAAGACCCAGGTAACGCAGGTTTGATAAGCAACTTGGGCACTCAAGGGAAGGTGGGATTGAGTTACTTGCATAAATTGCTTGTACAAATGGGAAGGAATGGATTTTGGTTAAAGCTGGGCAAACCCCAGTGGGGGCCAGAGGGTAATTTTCTGGGTAGAGATAGGCTGCTGCATCGTAGAAGGGAAGCATGAGTCAGCAGACATAATTGGCATGGATGCTGGTGATGTCACACTTGCTCCACTCAGTTAAGATTCCCTTCCCTTGCGTATCCTCAGAATCTCACCCCTTAAAAATGTATATGATGTCTGACTCTGGCTTTCACCTGTCTTAAAGGGGTATAGCAGTTTTAGTGGTAAAAATGATCACAAGCTTCAGTCTTTACCTGATGAGAAAGCAACCACCTGTAAGATCACAACAGGATTCAGACAGACCCTCCCCATTAATAAAGTGTGTGGGCTAAAAGTGGAAAGGACAGATATCAGCAGCAGAAGGCAGGTGACAACAAATAATGGGGAAAACAGGAAATAGAGTCATATTTCTGCTGCATAACTTCAGGGACAGCGAAACAAACATCAGGCCCTGTCAAAGTATAACTAAACATATTACCAACTAATTGTAGTCTAATATTGCTCTACAGGGCAAACAACCAAGTAATTGTACTTTGAAAAATTTCTACAGTGCAGGAATCCTATCAGGCAATCTTGCCCTGATGTTAACAGCATGATGCAGAACAGCTGCTTTAACAATTATGCTGTGAGATGGAAGTTACACCCATTTACTTCCATTTTGATCTAGGATCACAAAATGATTATCTAGTAAGGTAATACTAGCCATTACATCTACAAAGGAGAAATAATTCAAGAAACAAATAAACATGCTTCAATGCAATCTGATAGAATAACAGACAATTATATCATTTATTGGGGGTGTCTAGGTGCTGGTAGCTCTCTTGTCTTTGTGACTTGTCTGGTCTTATTCTAGCTACTGATCTTAAGAAAGTTATTTATTGGAACATATATGCTGATATAATCTTTCCCCAGCAGGATTATTACATGGACAAATACTATTTTGAAACATTCATCTTTTTCACAGGCAAGGTATGTGTATTTCTTCTTCCTGGATCTATAAATTGCCCATACAATGCATTATCCTAGCCTTTACAGCCAATCAATATTCATGCATACCCTATTTACCATGCTCTGGCTACACAGTATCCTGAAACAAGGAAAACCTAGACAATATATGTTTTCCCATGTGTTGCACTACTGCCTTTGACTTTCTTTCATCATCTCTTTGATATTTCATTAAATATTTATCACTGGTGATTTAACAGAAGTCACCCAGGATGGGGTACAGGATGCCACCCTGTCCTGAAAGAATTAATGCTGTAGTTTTCTGTGCTAAACTTGTTTTGCTCATTAGCACCAGTCTGACTTCAATGAATGTCCCTGATGTAATGACACCCACAGGGTAGGGAAAATGTTGACTTACTTTTTGCACTGACAGAGGTACCCTCCTATAATGCTACCACTGAAAATGTGAAACAAAATAATTATACTACAGATTTGTCTATATTGGGCATGTGCTTTACATTATATGCAAAATTCATAGAAAAACATCTTAGCATAAATCTTAGCGTAACATAGTATATCAAGTTTACTATCTGCACCCTTCTGTCCAGTAAATTAGAAAGTATTTGAATAATCCCCTGATATCAGTATACTAGCATATTTCACTTTTAAATACCTCAGCCTTTTCTACATTCTTACAATAAGTACCAATGTTCTTCATTCATTTCAAAAGGTTACAGAATGCTGATAAAATGCTCTGTAATGCGCAGCAGTTAGATTCCTGGTAGACAATATCCGATTGTCGTTGAACAATACGTACAGTTTTCCAAGATAGCTCCTTATACCACTAACAGAATTAAAGTATCGCCTTTCTCATCAATAACTATCATTTGCAGGATCTATCACAGTTGAGCAGGGTGAACCTAGTGATGCTTAAAATAAAGTCACTGAACTGATGCACATTTCTTAATCAAAGGCTGATTCCCACAAACTCACCTAATGAATACTTGTCCACCACCTTCATTTTGTTGACACGTTCTCTTCAGGGATTAGCATGAACTAACTGTGATTCCAAACAGCTCACAGGTAGGTCTTTTGCAAATAACACAATAGCAAAGTAATTTCAAATACACAGCTAATGCGCATGACTGCTATGCTAATCTTACCAGTTAATAAAGTTTTAGGTGAGCAAGGATAGAGCACGTGTTGCACCTGCAGTATATTAAGTATGCTGAACTCTTAAAGTTCTGCTTTACATGGATTTTATAGCCCCTTTTGTTATTGTTGACAGCCTCCATAACACAACCAAGATTCCATATTCCCTTCTCTTAGTAGCTGGCAAAATCCAAAAACACAACCAGGATCTCATAGCCCCTTCTCTTAGTAGCTGGCAGCTTTCGTAACACATCCACCTTTTGTGGATCATTTGTCTTTACTGCTGAGAATTATCAGTCTGATAATGTAAATGGCAATTGTGAAAGAACCATAAGTAAACTGTTTAAAAATATCTACCTACAATTACAAGAAGCTAGCAGCCACAATTCAAATGCAACTTTCATGTGAGCCTGATAGTGTTTTAGCTTCTGCTTTCATGTAATAAAAGAAAAGTCATGTTCTACCACATTACAGATGGTGTAACCATAATTCCTGTCACTTCCCTGTGAGTAAATAAACATATTACAAAAGGCATACATAACACTTTTCCTACACTGTGGCCTCTAGTTGGAAAATAAAATAAAGTAATTCTGCACTGATTTAGTTATACAAACTGCCTATCTTAGCCAATCTTTGTACTGAAATAAAATAACAACTCAGTGCATCTCTGAACAACTGCACCAGTCAAGAAAACTTTGATATTATCTTTCTCAGATGTAACTACTTTAGGCAAAAGAAAATTCCAGTAATTCTATGATACAACAGTTAATTAGGGCAAAAAAAAAGACAAACTTATTTTTATTTGAAATGACTTCTAATGGAAGGAACTGCCTAATGAATGTTTTATGATGCAGTTGTAGAGAGATGAGAATAAAAAGCTTCTAGCATCATATAACAAAATGATTACCAGTGATAGAAAAACAGGATGTTTATTAATGCCAAAACAACAAACAAGTCTCATTTTAGATACTTTCTTCAACTGGCTCTGATGCCAAGCTTAATTATTTGATATCATACATATTTCACCACTAGTTCTGGGTTGAGGTTCAACATTTTTGAAGCAGTAAAAGTCCTACCATTCTGATATGGTGCTGCGCTGTTGGAGAGGAAATGTTGGACATGAGACTTTGTAATCATATAAATGGGTTGCTATGCTGTTTTGTTTTTCTGAGTACTTAGAATAACATTGTTTTAGATTTCCAAGCCTCTGTAATACCTATGAAGGGTACAACAATCAAAAAGGAAAAAAAAAAAAAAAGATATTTATGCATACATATGCATGCTTACAGCAGCCTCTTCACAGTATTTTCTTGTTCTGAACCTAAAATCCTAAGTCTTTTAACTTCATACACCATCATGATTTCATTCAATTCCTTAGTGTCCTTATTTTCACAGCTTCTGGTCTGCAACGATCAAGTGATAGCTACTGAATGATTCCTAACACTAGACATCATTGCTGTAGTAGTTGGGAAATACAGTGCCGAAACAGATGGGTGTTTAGTTATTCAAATTTTTTTCATGGTAATACTACTTACTATAGATAGTGGTCAGCATCTCTTAAAAATGTATATTTGGTTGTAGCAGGAAAAGAAAAGAAACAACCCTCAATATTCAAGGTTCTGACATAATTTCTTTTAATAAAGCATCTGCAAATGTAAGACAAATACATGGCTTTAAGATGACAGCAATGTGCACTGTAGTTCTAAATATTTTAGTCTACAAATGTTTTGTCTAAACAACTTCTATGACACACTGCATTTTTGATTTTTTTTTTCAAATATTGGGAAGTGCAACTGTGATTTTGTTTTCAGCATGGCATATTAAATTATTTACACTGTTTAGATTGATGGCATTCATTTTCTGAAAAACATAACAACATTTTCCAGATGTTTCTTTTAAAATAATAATTGGAAGCCTTTCCTTAAGTAATAGCAGCAAAAATGATGCAAACCCTATTGTCAGCTGGACAGTCCTAATTCTGGTAATGTAACATTTAATTTCTTTAAGGTCCATCCGAGACTTAGTAAGCATAAGAACAGCTCATGTTTCAGTACTACTCTGTAATTAGTTGGAACGTTAAGGGCTTCCCTGTGAAGTACAACATCTTCATTTGCAGTTTGTTGTTTGTGCAATAATGAAATGAGTCAAACTCTAAAGGAAACATTACTGACAAGTTAAACGCTACCTTAAAATGTATCAGCATGTCAGTGACACATTGCTGTCATAGTTCTGGTGTACCGATAAAATCAGCTACAAAGTACTGATATGATAAGGATAACTAACAGGAAAATATACTAAGAAAAATATTTCCAGGCAACATTCACAGTCAATTAACTTATGGCTTTTTAAGTCCCTCCTTCTCCCCGTCTCTGGCTGTATCTCTTCTTTCCCCATCCAAAAACTCTGGATCCCCCAAATTCTCTGTCTGTTGAGAAGCCCAGGTGTAACCCCTTAGTGCATGAGTCTTCTGACACATAAGGAAGATGACTCCACGTTGCTCAGGCTACAGAGCTGGGGATACAAGAGACCCTTGTGAGGAGCTGCTGAATGAGAACTGGAAGCCTTTATGAACATGGTGGTCAGTCAGAGTCCATAGCCGTTAGAGCTGTTAATGCAATGGCAAAGTATAATTACTGACCCTTTGAAGGTATGGCTGGCAAAGGTCTGGTTCCCCAGAGGTGACACAGGCAATGAGTTCCCCAAACTCTCTTCCTGGGATAGGAGAGCTGACTATCAGCCCCTTTCTCCTAGCCCTCCCATGCCAACACTACAACTGCACCAACTCTGTTTTCTGTCATTGGATTGCCGAATAGCATTTACAGAACCAATAACTACCTGGGTGCAGCTGAGCAACTAGGGGGTACTTATTTGGCAGGGGCGTTTACTTTTTGTACTCAATATAAGAAATCATCTAGATAATCCTAGCCTGACGTAACTGTTTCTTGCATGTCAGTAAAATTCATCTTGACTGTACAAAATCATTATCACCTGAGACAGGAAATCATTTAGGTACGAAATGACTATGAAATTATCTAAAGGTATAATTAGAAAGGTAATTTTGTTTTCCTTCCACACACACTGTATGAAACTGGGTGAAAAGACACGTCAGTTTTCCCAGGTTTTTCTGTGGTGTATTGCTACTCCGGTTTTGCTAAGTGTACTACTACTATTCATAGGAAAGGTACAGTACTGAAATCCCATAAATTATAAGGTTATAAGTGTGACATTTTAATCAGACCACAGCTAAGAAACAAACTAAAGAAAAACTTGTGCTGAATACCACATGTTGTCTCTCTCTTCAGTTTAATGCAGAAGAACAGCATGCTAACAGAAGCCAAAAAAAAGTCAGGTTGCACACAATTGTTTATTTAACTCTTTCCAGCAAAATGTTGCTGTCTTAATTACAAAAAGAGCTCCTCCTCATCAAGTTTAAAATGGCATCTCAGCAAGCTTATCAACAAGCTATTCAAACTCAAACACAGAGCATCATAGATGTAAACCTCATGTCATCTGAAATAGATATGAAAAAAAGTCACAGCAGTAAATGTGAAGAAACAAATGACTCACAATTGTGAAGTTCTCAGCTGAGCAGTTCCAGCCACGGAAGGTGCAGTCCATTAACATCTCAGCCATGTCATGTCCAGTCCGGTTATAAAACTCTGTCATGGTAAACTGTTTGGGCTTGAAGTTGCGAAAGTTAGCCTTCTCCTTAAGAGCAGCCATCACTTCTGGTTCGACCAGTGGGTGTTCAGCAATTTCACGTCGATTATTCAGCAAGGCCAGGAGCTCACCAACGTGGAACAGGTCATTTCGACTAATCTGCGAGAAACGGAACTCATTCAGGTTACAGATGGTGATAGCTGGGAAGGTTAAGTTTGGGGCTGCCACTTCGTCCAACTTCGTTACATGAGGAAAGGTGAGGAAGTATGTCACACGTTCCACGCAGACTAGTAAGAGTAGTGCTAGTGAACCCAAGAAAGACAAGGTCCAGAGAAACCGCCTCAAGCTCAGTGGCCCATATGCAAAGATGTGACTTATGCCATGCAACGTGGACCTGCTAGCAAAAGCCTGAAGGCTCGATGGCTTTAGGTTCTCCATGCTTTCCTCAGAATTCCCTTTCAATTCCATGCTGCTTCTGGCTTAAGGGCTTGCTAATAATCCCAAACCAGGATGGAAAAGAGTCAGTCCCTTGCCTGTCTGAGTGCTGTTAGACTGCAGTGTTTTCCTGTTCTCTCTCTCTCTTTCTCTTGTTCAGGCAGCTGCTATTAACTCCTCCCGTGCTTCACAGCAGAAAATCCCCATTCCTGTCTTCATTACCTGACCTAAGCGATACAGGAACTGTCCCTGGGATATAGTATTCTCCTGTAGAGAAAGGGTTTATAGGAGCAGACACATTTATTAAACCTCATTCAGTGATTCTGAAGAAATATTTAGAAATACAGAAAAGAAAAAGACAAATTAAAAAAAAAAAAAAATCATGACAGCTCAATGTGGGACCCTTTTCCACCAATCAATGGGCAAGGGTTCTGTATCGCCGTGACGATGAAATGAAATGTTCTCATGAATGGAAAAAGAAGCAGACAGCCAGGTTACACTTACACATGCACAGGCACTGCCTCCTTCTCCTTCGCTCAATGTGATTAAAAACGTCTAGTGGTAATTGTAATGCCTTTGTCACCACCCACTCTGATTGGAGCAAAGTGTTTAGTAATAAATCATTTGAGAAGGGCTTGCTGGGGTTTCTGTTCTGTAGCCGTTGTCCATCATTCTGTGACTTGAGCTGTGGAAGATCCCTCAATACCCCCCCCCCCATCCATCCAGCTGCATGCTTGGAGATCTGCCTCTCTTGGGATGCTGCTTCGATCTGCCTTAGACAGTATAGATTCCACTATTTACTGCACATGCAGACAAACACATGTATTAATATAATGTTGGTTCATTCAGACATGATTTGTCTTATTTATTCTTTCTCCTTCGCACTCTCTTTCACATACGAACTCATGCTCATTGCTGAATACAAATACAAGCACACAGACACACACACACACACACACACACACACACACACACACACACACACACACACACACACACACACACACACACATACACACACACACACAGCTGCATTCTGTTTAGTAGTCAGATACCATTCCTCAGTGTCTCTGAGAAATGTGGTCAAAAGGCTTCTTATCGTCTAATACAACACATTGTTTTCACAGATATTCAGCAGTGATTAGGATATATGCCATCTGACGTGCCTGCATATCTCTGTATATCCCTCTTTCACTTACTTCACTGTATAGATAGACATTTGCATGAAATATCAGCATGTAAAAGCTGTCTCTTACATTTCTCTTTCTGTTAAAACACACCCAGTACTTATTTAACATATCTGTATTATTTTGTAAGCTCTCACTGCCTTTGCTTTGTAGCCAATCCCATGCCCAATTTAACACCTTAACAGCGAGTTAGGTCATTTACTCTGTGAAATGAGAAACAGCAACATTCCACGTTAATAGAAAGGGTATTACATGCTGCTTGCTGCCTTTTAATATAAAATATTGTTTTTAGCCTTTCTTTGCAAGTCAATCACTGCTCATGTTTTGCTTGCTACTGTTGCAAAAAAAAAGCTAAATATTAGTCTGATTAGCTGTGTATAATCAATATCTGTTCATTTTTTTAATTATTGTCATTGTAAACTGCAATGTAGAAAGTAAATGAATTCCACTGTGCTCCTGAGGTCACTTTTTCTGAAAACAGGCATCCCTCTTTAGTGGGCAGGGACACTCATTTTTTTCATTTTTTTCTGGAAAAAATAGTAGAGCATTTTAAATATTGCTGAGTATTAACAATCATAAGATTTTATGAAAATTGGCATTTTATGCCAGAGACTCAGTCACCTTAACATCTTTATTTTTATTTATATATTTGACAGTTAAGTAAATAACTATAGCCCTTTTCTGTCTTATATTTGCTACTTGTAAACCTGCTAATTTGCTTTATTGAATGTCCGGCACTTAAAGTTTGCTGTAATTGTGTGTGTGTGTGTGTGTGTGTGTGTGTGTGTGTGTGTGTGTGTGTGTGTGTGTGTATTTATGTGTTTTTGCTTATATGCGTGTATATCTGTTATGTGTTTTTGCATATATGCATATGTGTGTGTGTGTGTGTGTTTTCTCGCGTGTGTGTGTGTGTGTGTGTGTGTGTGTGTGTGTGTGTGTGTGTGTGTGCATTACAAAGCTATGACAACTTTGATGGACCATTTGACATCCACAAAACTACCAGCATCAGGACCACTAGATCCAAGGATTTAAATTTTGCTTGTGACATAAATAAGACACGGTGAGACAGATATGTGTCTCCGTGGATCCCAATACTCTAGAACAGGCTCCCCATCCATGTGAACCAGAGTCCATCCCTAACCCTATGTATGCACATTGGATGGGAAATTGGAAATTTACCCTGGGTTTGACCCCCTTTATCTCAGATAGTCAGAGGCAGACAGTAATGCCCATAATAACATACCCCCACACAACCTTTAGAAGCATCTTAATTAACATGCCCCCTCCTAATAAATGCCCATGATATATAGGGACACAATTGGGTTCGTTTCCACAGATAAAGTTATAAAGGCCCTGGTGGTCCTTAACCTAGTACAGACCTATCAACCTAAGGGAAAACCTAAGAATAAAATAAATGTCCAATAAGTATCTAGGCCGTGCTAACAAATGACTTCTATACTTAACAAAGACAAAGCTCTTAGTGGCACAGTAATTCAGCAGTTAAAGACTGTGCCTCACAGCTATGGAGTTAAATCCCAGTCAGTGTGTATTGTCTATGAGGGGGCTACATGTTATTTGAGATCTGAGACTGTACTAGTTATCTGTGCTGATTTTATACACACATATTTACACGTGTGTGTGTGTGTGTGTGTGTGTGTGTGTGTGTGTGTGTGTGTGTGTGTGTGTGTGTGTGTGTGTATATATATATGTGTGCGTGTGTGTGTGTGTATATATATATATATATATATATATATATATATATATATATATATATATATATATATATATATATCTTCGAACGCTCAAAATTTCGAACATTACATGGTCAAGACCAAACATTCAAACTTTTGAGTGCTTGAAGACAAACTTTCAATGGCACTGTACAGTGCAGATAGGGAGAATTTCCTTTTTTTGCACTGAAGTGCTGTCTCGGAGTTGGTATATTTAAGTAGGGGGATGTGGGGGGGGTGCAGTAGGGCTTGCCCCTCTGCCTACACTGTTAAAGCATTTTTTTCTGTTTTCTTTTCTTTCTTTTTTTTTTTTTTTTATGTTCAAACATCCAAATGTCGAACATTTGGTCTCGACCATGTAATGTTCGACATTTTGGATATGTATATATATATATATATATATATATATATATATATATATATATATAGATATATATAGATATATATATGGAAAACTAGTTGCACAGGTTGCTGAAATAGATTGCTGTCATAAGTTTTAATGTAAGATCAGTATCAAGTATCACTTTGCAGTCTTATTATATATAAGAAAACAGGATTCAAGCTGGTATTGCATCTAGATACATAGAAAAATGGACAGATAGATTAGACAGATACAAATCTATAGATCTCTGTATACATAAAGTATATATATGTGTGTGTGTGTGTGTGTGTGTGTGTGTGTGTGTGTGTGTGTGTGTGTGTGTGTGTGTGTGTGTGTGTGTGCGTCTGCATATATATATGTGTATATATATATATATATATATATATATATATATATATATATATATATATAGAGAGAGAGAGAGAGAGATATGTATAAGATAGATATATATTGATACAGATATATAAAGTGCATATGCATATAGAGAAAGATCTGCAAACAGACATACATATTTGCATATTACATTTACCCTTGCCTGTTAGAGTTAGGTCACAGTTGAAAAGGGTCAGAGTATCCATATCAAATCAATTCACTGCCCTCAATAACAAAAAAATCAAGCTCTCTCTTTCTATCTGTGAGTTTAGTTATCCATCTATATTTGAATGCAAGATATATCTATCACGTTCCCTCTCTATTTTTGTCTCTATATATGTATATGTATATCTATATATCTATATATAGATAGATATAGACCAATGTTCAAGTACACTTTTTTTATTTTTCTGTGTGCACTTATACATGATAAAACATTGTCACAAAAACATCTCACGTAGTGCTTCACTTCACAAAAAAATGAATAATTCCTTTTGATCAAGTGCATAATATATTCTTATTTTAGCTAAATAGATGAACATCAAACATCTGCCAGGCATTGTTTTGAAATGATGAGTACTGTTTGCTTTGTTCTGGCTGTAGTGTTGTCTCAAAGTTCATTTTCTGCATATTTAAAAGACTTTCCTAAAGTGTTACAGAGGGCAATATCCAGTAATAGATTAATAGGTGTGCACTAGGCTAATTGCCTTGAAGCCTTTACAAGCCTAGCCCATAGAAGTGCCCTGGCATTGTACCACCTGACATTAGTTCCCAGTGCCTCTATCAAGTAGAGCCACTGGAGTGATGCCCAGGGTGAACTTTCTATTTCCCATCCACTCAAAGAGGTTTCTCTTGAAGAGGGCCAGTGAGGTGCTCTGCTTGACATGTATGGGAAGTCTATTCCAGAACATGGGCAGTCTCTGAGTTATGAACCTGTCCCTCCAGCATGTTCTGTTGATTGTGGTAATAAGGTTGAGGTCACTGGAGCGTGTGGTGTGGAGGGATTGTGATTTCTTTAGATGTAGCATTTCTAACAGAGCTGGGTCAGACATAGCTGTGTATGTCAAGTTGAGATCGCCTCTAAGTAGGAGATATGAGTCAGAGAAAAGTTGGAATTTTTTGAGTCTGCCCATGTAGGACACATGTTTAAGGTTTAGGATCCTCTTTGTGAGGTACTTTTCTGGCCTCACCAGCTGTTGTATGTGTATAGTGAGGTACATGCCAAATGAGGCATTATACTCAATGACTGGCCTAATGAAGAAAGAGTAGAAAGAGGTGATGACCTCTTTCTTCCTGGATGCAAAACCCTTGGTAATGAGATGTGGCACATAGAAGGACTTTCTGACCACAGTGGAATATGGTGGTTGAAGGAGAGGTTGCTGTCAACATGTGTCCCCAGATCTCTTATAACACATTACGTGTTCAGTGGGCTCCCATCGATGTGGTAATTAGTGGGAAATGAGTTTTTCCCAAAGGGGATGATGACACATTTTTTGGCATTAAGCTTAAGGCCATGGTTTCAACACCAGTCACTGGTCTCAATTAGGCCTTTCTGTAGGATTACATCACTTGGGGAGTTAATAATGGCTCCTAGCTTGCAGTGATCTTTGAACTTGGTCAGCCAGAGTCCGTCTGTGTTTGCTTGGACTTCTGAGAAATAGATGCCAAACAGGAGAGGATCCAGGACTGATAGATGTGGGACTCCACTTGTGACTGGACAGCAGTCTACTACTTTCACTTTTTGAAAGTGAAACAAATGCAAAAGTACTTTCGACACCATCCTCCACACTGGAATTATAGCTAAACTCACTAAACTAGGTAAAATCCCTACGTCACAAGATGGGTTGCCAACTGGTTCACTGACAGAACCCACACTGTAAAAGTTGCAGACTCCAAATCTGACCTCAAAGCAGTGACAAGTGGAGTACCACAGGGTTCCATCCTGGGACCACTCCTGTTTGGTATCTACTTCTCTGAAGTACAAGCTAACACAGAAGGCCTCTGGCTAATGAAGTTCGCAGATGACTGCAAACTAGGAGCCATAGTCAAGTCTCCAAATGATGTGGACATCCTATAGAAGGGCCTCACTGAGACAGATGTCTGGTGTTAGAGCCATGGCCTCAAGCTCAATGCCAAAAAGTGCAGTGTCATCCCCTTTAGTAAAAACTCTGTACCCATGAACTACCACATAGGCAGCAATCTACTTAACACTGAATGCATAATAAGAGACCTTGGGACCCAGGTGGACAGTAGTCTATCCTTTGATAGTCATATTGCCGCAGTAGTCAGGAAGTCCTTTTACATGGCACACCTCATCATAAAAGGGTTCTCATCCAGGAAAAAAGAGGTCATTGTTCCCCTCTACTCGTCACTCATTAGACCCATTATAGAGTACAGCACCCCTTTTGGAATGTACCTCACAAGACATCTGCAGCAGCTGGAAAGGCCACAGAAGTACCTCACAAAGAGGATTACTGGCCTCAAACAAATGCCCTACACTGACCGCCTCAAAAAACTCCAGCTTTACTCTGTAGCATATCGCCTACTCCGAGGTGATCTCTGCCTAACATATAAAGCTATGTCAAACCCAGAGCTGTTGGACATGCTACACCTAAAGAAATCCCAATCCCTCAGAGCTACATGCTCTAGGGACCTAAACCTAGTCACCACAATAAACAGGACACGCTGGAGGGATAGATTTCTGCCCCAGAGACTTCCTATACTCTGGAACAAGCTACCCATCTATGTCAAGCAAAGTTCTTCATTAGCACTCTTCAAGAAAAATCTTGATGAGTGGATGGGAAATAGGAAATACACCCCAGGGATCACTTCTGTGTCTCTGCTGGACAGTGGCATAGGAAAATAACTTTCTTGGGTGGCGTAAGCTATGGAACCTTGCTGGCTAGGCTTACGTAGGCCCTTGGGCCAATAGCCTAGTACCTACCTATGAACCTATGTTGTTACACACATTTTAGTTGCTATCTGATCTGTTAACTAAACAACTTCCTGACCGGTTTTGAGCCCCCTTGTCATTAATCAGGAGCTCTCATGACAAGATTTGTGTTGTAGTTATGTTACATAAATGGCTCCAAATTTTGAATAACTTTTTATGCAATCATATTTCTCATTGACATTCTTCACTTTATTTATTTTTTCTATATATTTTTTGCAACACAGAAAATATCTGGTGCTGCAAACAATTAAAGGAGACAGAGGACTGTTGCAGTACAAATGAAGCCATATTTTATTCCAAAATCTTGCACTTTGAGGATACCTCATAACTAATATGTAACTTAAAGAAAAACATACATGTAAATATTCAAAGTAAATGGTCCCATGATTCTCATTGAATGTTGCAGTTTTTACTTCAAGAGCATTGTACATTTAAAAAAAAAATCTGTGCCAGAACAGGCTCATTATACAGAGATGCCCATGAAAGGAATGGAGGCTGTGTCAGTGTGTATGTGCATCTCAGGAAATAGCCATATATTATGTGTCTGATTAACTCAGAAAGTCATTAATAAGGCAATAATCATGCTTTAGAAAGTCATTAATAAGGCAATAATCATGCTTTCATTGATGTACATGTTTATGTGTGTATATGTGTGTGTGTGTGTGTGTGTGTGTGTGTGTGTGTGTGTGTGTGTGTGTGTGTGTGTGTGTGTGTATGTGTGTGTGTGTGTACATACATGCGTGTGTGTGTGTATGTGTGTGTGTATGTGTGTGCACATGCATGTGTGTGTGCGTCTGCCAATGTATATGTATGTGAGTGCATGTGCACTCATGAGAGTGTGTTTGTGTGTGTGTGTGTGTGTGTGTCTATGTGTGCTCATGCAAGTGTGCATGTGTGTGCATGAGTGTGAATGTATGTGCATGTGTGTGCACATGTAAGCTCATGCAAGTGTGAATGGTGTTTCTGTGTGTGTACTGCAGTGAGGATGGTGCCACATTCAGGAAGGATTAGGTCACAGCCTTGTGTGCACCGTGTGCTGGGACAGACTCTAAGTCTCAATGCCCCTGCATTAGGCTAAGCTGATGAATGAATGCATACTCTGCCAAGCTGCATTGTCCATCTAGCCTTCTTCAGTTCCATGTGCTTACCATGATCTATATGCCTACACTGATGCTGTTTGGCCATTTAATGTAGTCTATGCTTTATGTTCTTTGACTCTTATTTTCTATTTTTTCTGCATCTAATTTATAAGATTAATGACTGTGTGTGTACTTTGTCCCTGTTGATTTTTTTCTGATCTAGTTAGAGACTTACTTCTATTTGCTTGTTTATTTTGCATTTTCCTATAGACATTTTTGAACCTTTGACCACTGAGGCAATAGCTACAAGTTCAGATTTACTTCAGACAGTGCTGACAAGCCATTTTCCTGGTGCTGATGTAATTTTACCACCAGACAAAGTTTAACTTTTTGGCTGTTTCACTAAATAGGATATGCTGTTATACAATAAATCTTATCCTTACTGATGAAATTGATGACCTTCAGCTCCTACACTTTAGAAAAGGGTTGGAATATTCCGGAAAGCAACTGAGGCCAGGATTCCTAGAAGCTTGCCGCTTGCCTGAGCAATGATTGTACTACTTAGTGGCAATACATAAATGTGTAAGAGAAACATGATGATAATAATAAGAACAGTGACAGTCTGTCTGTCCGAGCTGTTAGCTGTGCTATGATTCACAATGAGTAAACATGCTTAAGCTACCCAAAGTAGAACAGGCCAATCAGTGTGTTACGAAGCAAGCTGGTGGCCACATGCCATGGAACACAGATCTCGGAATACTTAAAAGTAGGATGTAGTGTGAATTAGCATCTGGAGCAAAACTGTTGGCAAGCAAAGTATAAGACCAAACTACAGAACTTTGCAAATATCTACTTTAAGGATGCATAGATACTTACTGCCTCCAGTAAAAGGGGAAAAAGAAAAGTATAGGATAATGTGAAATGGAGGAAATATAACATAGACAGGTATACACAGAAGGGAAATATAAAGAAAAAGCCAAGGGTGAAGTCAGGGCACATCGTTTGTGAGGATAGGTACCCCTTTTTAATACCTGCTTAGAAAGAAGGTATGATAGGATTGGTGATAGATAAAAAGGGAAAACAAATATAGAGAAGGGTAGGTATCAGGGCACACCGACATAAAACAATATGGGCAAAAAAAGATTGGGCAAATAGAACTGGAGAGTAGAGGATAAATCAAAAAGGTGGGGTTGTGATATAATAGGATGGATGTGCACCTAACTGGGAATAGGGTGAGATAGAAAACATGCTTGCTGCATCTTTCTGAAGGGGATATCAATTTGACTGAAAAGATTGTTTAGATGGGTGAGCAGAGTCAGTTGCAGAAGGCCACACCTCACTATGCTGTCCTGATGACAGTGGGCTGCTAGTTGAGCACATCTGCTATGCACTCCAGGAGGGTCTTGGTAGTTGCCACCCACTGGGTAATCATACTGTCAATTGCCTCCTACACATCCTACTGCACTGATGGCTGGGCTGCAGCATGTGACTGAATCAGGCTACCTACCTGGAAGAAATTAAAATCTCCCCCAACAGGCACTTCCTACCCTCTCTCTTGCCACAGTTGCAGCCAGAGAGGTACTGGGCTACAGAGAATGAAACGTCTGTGGCTTATCAGCTTCATAACCTTCAGAAAGAAGACACAGTGAGAAGAGTAACATTACTGAATATGTCCTACAAATGGCAGATATAACATAGGATCATTTAGTAGATATCATGCTGGGATGCAGGTCTGAGTTGTCTCCTGCAACACCCAACACTCTTGGTCTCATGCTCTGTTGACAAAGATGTACACAAGGGACAAAATAAACATTTCATACAGGTGCAGGTAAAAGACTTCTGTGTAAAACTGTATGATTATATGGACGTGCAGATGCATGGAAATGGAACTAAAGCTTCACAACTAATCTACACCCCACATGTATGTACAACAGCCTCAGAAATGGGCAGCTATGCAAGTCCCCACAATAAGAGGTACTCCTAAGACAGACAGATAAGCAATGGGCACAGAAGACGGATAGTTCTGCACAATAACACACCTTGTATATCCAAGTTTCTGTCAGAGGAAATAGTTTTATTAGCAAAGCAGACCTGAATTACATGGAAAAAAGCTTAAAACTATCCCTTGAAAAACAGTAGCTATTGCAAACAGTTACTGGAAAATTCAGATGTTTTCTGCCTAACCTTGTCTTCCTGTAGAGGTCTTCAGGCTGGTGGCACTGCAGGTGATGATTACCTGCTTGGCTTCCTGTCCTAAGAATGTGAGTTGTCTCACAAAGCAACTTAACAAAGTCATACTGTGCACCCTCCTTACAAAATGTACTCTGACAGGGTCCCAATAGCAGGCAGAGCATTATCTTCCTCCCTTTTTACACCAGGCAGGCAGTCCCCAAGGGGGCATTACTGTTAAATTCCATTCATGACAGATTTCTTATAATATATGATAGTAACCCTAGTATTCACAACACACGTGAACTGGAAGTGACAAGCATTGCAGCCATGAAACACGACTTACATTGGCAGCATGCACAAACCATAGCAGATGTATTAACAGCATGGTGTACCTTATGTTATCCATGTGCATCAATGAAATATAGTGCTTCAGGGACATATGTGAAACCTAGCCTCTTGTGCATATATTATATATAGATAGATAGCTAAATAGTTACACACACACACACACACACACACACACACACACACACACACACACACACACACACACACACACACACACACACACACACACACACACACACACACACACACACACACACACACACACACACACACACAGCACAAACTACTATGTATGTGTGTCCTAAGTGGACAATCTGTTATTTTAAACGTCACACCATGAACCATAAAGGAACAACAGCAGCAATATCAGCACTACTAGTATTGCATGTTGAATCAAGTGACTGGCTGCAGAGAAGCAGAGCTGTCAGAAGATACAGGCTTGAGGAATTATACAATATTCTGCAATACTGGGGCAGCAGGTATATCATTGATGCAAAGTACGTGTTAGTCCTTGCCTTGGAACAAAACATAGGTACCTATCTTCATCTATAATATTGTTTTCATGCAGCATGTACCTACATACCCCACTCAGGCATTTTTGACAAACTTAGGAGGTTAGATCAGAGCCCTTATGTCACCTAGTGGATAGCCAGTTGCCTCACATACATGACCCAGGAAGTTAGAATTGGGGAGTCCACTTCTACAAAGAGGACAGTAAAAGCAGAGTCCCTCAGGGACTGGTCCTGGGACAGCTCCTTTTTGGCATTTATTTCTCTGCAGTCAAAGCCAATGTCTAGGGCCTCTAGCTGACTAAATTTGGAGATGATTGCAAATTGGGAGCTGTCATAGAATCTCCTACTGACACTAATGTTCTCCAGGAAGGGCTGAGACAGACAAATAACATGTGTCAGAGCTATGGACTAAAACTAAATGCCAAAAAATGCATAATAGTATTCTACAGGAAATCATCCACCCATGCTAACTATCATATTGACAACACACTCCTAAGAGTCAATGCAGTAGTCAGGGACTTGGGGACATACATAGGCAGTAATTTAGCCTTTGACTACCACATGTCTGCAGTAGTGAGGAAATTATCTATGTTGTGCAACTTATAAACAAAGGTATGACATCTTGGTCCAAAGAGGTCATTGTTGTTCTGTATTTAGCATTCATCAGATTAATCATTGAGTACAGTGCACCCTTTCGTATGTACCTAACCAGGCACATCCAATAATTGGAACATCCACAGAGGTTCCTCATTAAAAGAGGGGATAAGGAACATGTTCTATGCAGGCCGCCTCAAAGCCCTATCCCTGTATTCTGTCTCCTACAGGCTGTTGAGGGGAAATTTATGCCTGGCATACAAGGCATTGTCAGACCCCACCCTGATGGGCCTCCTGCATATCTGCAGAACAATCAGCACCGGAAGTACTTATTCTAAAGACTTAAACCTTGCCTATGATACAAATAGAACCTGCCAGAGACAGGTATGTAACCCAGATACTATCCTTTGTCTAGAGCAGTCTCCTCACAATGTGAAGCAGAGTTCCTCCTTAGCACAATTCAAGTGTAACTTGGACAATTGAATGGGGAACAGGAAATTCATCTCTGGTTTGGCACCTATGTCTCTAATGGACATAGGGAGCCTGTAAATGGCTCATCTCCCAGACCACTGCTTGTAAATGTTTCATCTCCCAAGCACTTGCTTACACTTATCAAGGGTACCAGAACTTGTCAGAGATTTGGGATGTATAGCTAGGCTTAGAGAGGCCTTGTTGCTGTTAGTGTACTATAGGTTCACAGGTTCATTGGAAGTTACTAGGCTAGTGGCCCTGGAGCCTTTACAAGCCTAGCCAAGTTAATCTCAAGTATCTCCATTTGGATCTACCTGAGAACAACGAAAGGATTCTGATGAAGTCTCCGTAATAGGAGATGAAAGCGCTTA
This sequence comes from Protopterus annectens, assembly GCF_019279795.1. NCBI lineage: Eukaryota > Metazoa > Chordata > Ceratodontiformes > Protopteridae > Protopterus > Protopterus annectens. The sequence continues at coordinate 1,536,142,882 of NC_056732.1, forward strand.
ATCGACCTTTGCTTTTGGATGTGGTTTGTTATTTTTATACAATAAAAGTGTTCGCTACTTCTTCGAGTGGTTTGCCTGCATTTTATCGGAAATAGGATAACCTTCATTGTGCCGGAGACCGTTGTGTATTATAACAACGAAAGCTTGAAACGCCAACAATGAGAACACCGACACCGGAAGACCAACAACGGAAATAATCGACTGTTCAAAATCCTGATGCTGAAAACACTGACACATGAAATGGGCACGACTGTGTAAGTGAGCGTTAGTGACGAACTTTAGGGTTAGGGTGCGGGTAAGGTAAGTGTGCGTTAGTGACGGACTTTAGGGTTAGGGTGCGTGTAAGGTAAGTGTGCAATAGTGACAGACTTTAGGGTTAGGGTGCGTGTAAGGTAAGTGTGCGATAGTGACGGACTTTAGGGTTAGGGTGCGGGTAAGGTAAGTGTGCAATGGATGCACCTCCACCTTTGGTTCCTTCATGCGCATTTTGAGGTCTGAATGTGTGGACGGCATTGTAGCCTTGCACAGCCAGGGTGCTCTCAGCAGCCTTGAACCCTGTCTCAGTAACTGCACAGACATCAGCATCCTCCAAGGTGAAGAGTGCTTCCAGGGAGTGCAGTTTTGTGTTTAAGCAACACAACCTTGAGTTTGTCTCGATTAGATTTTGTCATGTTGGAGAATTTGTTGTTTTGACATTGCCTAAAAATGGCACTGGGGGGGGCAAGGGCCTTTGCCAGTATCTGAAAACCTAGGGGGGGACAGGTGCAGACCATCTTTAGCAAAGTAGTGAGGTCTATGTCCTCCCAGGCTGGCAGATACTGGATCCCCCTTGACTGACACCAGAAGCTGAGTCAGTTGTTGGTCAATCATATTTTGTTTATATTGTAGCATCATCCTGGGTTAGGGTAGGATACTTCTTAGGGCTAGGGTCATACCTGTTTGAACACATAATCAGAGAGTTCGGTCATGTCTTTCTTCATATAGTCCTGAGAGGTACATCTCAGCTCATTCACTCCAACATGGACTATGACAGAGTCATAACAGTACTTGTCATTTTGTGACTTAAGTGCATGCGTGATTTATCGGATCCTAGCACCTGATAGGTAGCTGACCATGACCTTCTACTTGTCAGTCTGGTGAGGTAGAAATCTGTGTGTCTCACTATGTAGTCGCCTATGACCAAGACATTTGACGTGTTTTGCCTTTTGGGGCTTATTTTTTGAGACACATTTGTGTATTGATATGTGTAGTGATTTCTTTTTGCTTAGTTGTGAGTGTGGGTGGTATACGTTTAGGAGGTCTCTGTTCTTCTGGTAGGCTTTTAGTGATTACTTCTGTTTATGAGGGTTTATGTGTCATGACCTTATTTTGTGTGAGAGGTGAGGTTTACATGAGAGGTGAAGCTTGTATTTTGACAACCTGTTTGATGTCTAGTTGGTTTTCACATGAGTGAACTGACTCCAATTCTAGTGTATTTGCATCTCTCACATAGGATGTTAGTTTGCTTTAGGAGTAAATGGCTGTCAGTACACATAACACAATTTCTCCCTTGCCTTAAGATGCCCATATCAATCAAGCTGGCAGTAAAAATGATGAGAAACTGCCCATTCATTGTGGCAGGATTTTTCGGAATGTGGTATTTGGGAAGGGAGTGGGCCTGCTGGACTTTGTAGCAAACAGCAAAAAATGAAGCATTAATTCAATTAAATACAGTTAACAAAGTGCAGTGCTGGCTTAAAATAAACTTATTTTTCATTTTTTTTTCAGTGGATGCCTTGGATTTCAGTGCAGTTGCACTCCAGACCTCTGGCTAATGTTGCCAAACATTGAGCAGTTCCGATAAACTGAGTGCAAACCCACACAAATGCAAGGCTTAAGTACAGGCAACTTTAAACAGTTTTAACACAACTACCAATGGGAAAGCCCCACACTAAGCTTTTTTCCAGCAATCCCCAACTCAAGTATGTCCTGAGCTACACACTCCTGCCACAAGAGTGCAGGGAGGCCTCTTAATGTAAGATGGCTGGTTTAAGAGCACAGTGATACCAAAACAGTCTAGATTCAGCAGATATGAATATAGACAATGCTATATAAAGCAACTAAACACAGTTTCAAAGTGTGGAATAAAAATCAGTCACAAACAGCAAAGATGAAACAGTAATTCAATTCAATACAGTTAACAAAGTGCAGTGCTAGCTTAAAATATACTTCTTTTTCTTTTTTTTTTTTTTTTTCAGTGGATGCCCTGGGTTTCAAGGCAAATGCACTCCAGACCTCTGGCTAAAGTTGTCAAATGTTGAGCAGTTCCAGTAAACTGAATGCAAACCCACACAAATGTGAGGCTTATATATACAGGCAAATTTAAACAGTTTTAACTCCACTACCAATGGGAATGCCCCAAACTAAGCCTTTCTCCAGCAATCTCCAATTCAGATGGATCCTGAGCTTCACATTTCTGCCACAAGGGTGCAGGAAGGCCCTCTTAATGTAAGATGGCTGAAGAAGGCAGTTACACTGCCGAAACTGGTCTGAGTTTTGTGCTTTGCACATCATTTTATGGTGTTCCCACTTTTCAATAATAAACAATATTAATTTCCACTCCTTGGTGCTGGCTAAATAAGTTCACTAACTCTGAGAAATGTTCTTAATACACAAAACTTTGAAAAACTTAGAAATAGTTTAGCAGACTCAGGAGAACTGTGGCAAAGTCAGAAAAACCTTTTGCAGTAACATAGGAGGTTAGCAAATATCAGACTACTGTTCAAAGTCAAAACTAACATTGTCATCCAGACCATACACAAGTATACAGCTGATCAAAATTTCTTTTCTCTAACTTGAGTGCAACAAAAATACAGCAACACAGAACAAAAGTGCAACAACATTTACAACAACAGCGACCAAATCCAATAGGAGGTACAGAAGCAACCATTCACCATTTGATCTCATGGTCTATGGCAATCCACTACATCCCCGCTGCTGCCATCACTCTCTCCTCACCAGCAGCATCCCAAATCCCAGCCAAGTCACACCAGGTAATCTCCAACACCATCAACCAAATCCGATCAAACAAAACAAAAACTGGCATACAAAAAATGGACCCCAGCCATCTGCAACCAGCATGATGGCTCTGAACAACCCCATCAGTTTAACCATCCTCTCTGAAATCTCACCATTTCCATCACTGGCATTCTGACAGTCATCAGCAGCCTCTAGGTCCAATCCAGCTCCTTCTGACACAGCAAAAACCAATACCGGACTTCCAAAACATAACCCAGCAGCCAAGAGTCTGAATCCAGTGTTCTGCACCTCGCTCAACTCACCACTGAAGGCCCAAAGTTCCGTTTTCAGTTATGATCATAGTTCAACAACCTCAATAATAAAAACAGAGTAACACAGACACCACAAACACCATGGAAACCATTTGACCAGGCCAAACGGACACAAAAACAGAGCTCCATGGTGCATGTAATAACTGCGTAATGCTATATGATGTACTAGTTAGGCAGGAGTTCAAATCCCAGACATGGCAACTGTGTATCTCTCTGTGTGTCTATATTGAGTAATGCTTTACAGGGGTCCAGGGAAGTAAATATTGTGGGAAGAAATATCCAGGGAATTGTTATAGCTAGGCTTGTATAGGCCCTAGGGCCGATAGCCTAGTACCAACCTATGAACCTATGAACCTATAAAACAGACCACAAAACACAAAACACACACCAGGAGCCAGAGAGGCCATTGCCACACAAGGCACCACTGTCTTAGCTACTGTTAAGAGCAGTGCAGTAACAGATGGAGTTTCTTTAACACCTATGAACCTATATAGCCCATATCTAAAATATATAGCGGCATATCTACATTGTACCTAAGTGAAGACTCAGAACTGCTTATTCCTGTACTATAGTGAATGCTCACTATTAGGACTGATGTTCATTTATTATTCTAAATACCCTACTCCTAAATGCCATGAACTTATGATGTTCATATGTTCATAGGTGTACACTACACTAATGGCTACTGGTGCCTTTATAAGCCTAGCCATGCATCCCAAATGTATCTTACAAGTGTTTTGAGCCTTAGAGGTTACTTTATGGGTATATTCAAGCCAGGGCATGAATAACAGACTGCCTATGTCAATTAGAAACATAAGTGCTAGACCTGGGGTGACTTTCCAATTTTTCATCCATTGGTCTAAGTTATACTTAAATAGGATTATGGAAGAACTCTGCATCACATGGATAAGAAGCCTGTTTTTGAGGACTGGAATTTTCTGAGACATATACCTGTCCTTCCAGCATGTCCTATTTATTTCACAAGGAAAGTTCAAGTTCCTAGATCAAGTTGTTCTGATGCTATTGTTTTTGTGGATGTGCAAAAGGTCCATCAGAGCAGTATCCAAGAATGCCATGTATGTCAGGTACAGTGCACCTTTAAACAGTCTGCAGGAAGCCAAATATAAATATAGGGCATTGAGGCGATCTGTATAGGACATGTTGTTTGCATCCTATATACCTTTTATGAGATACCTCTGTGGAGGTTCCATTTGCTGCATGTGCCTCATCAGGTACATACTAAAGGAGCATTGTACTCAATAATGGGTCTGATGAGGGCCAAATACAGAGGAATGATGACCCCCTTAACCTAAATGCAATGCCCTTGCTTTTAATTTGAGCAGTATAGAATGGTTTCCTTACTACCTTAGACATGTGTCAGTTGAAATCCAGGTTACTATTCATTCACATACATCCTCATATACCTGTCTACTAGTTTCACTCTTAGGGGTGTGTTATCAATGAAGTGGTTTCCAACTGGTCAACATCCCAAAGGGTACTGTTATGCATTTCTTTGGCATTGAGCTTTAAGCAGTGGCTTTGGCACCAATCATTTGTTTATGTAAGTTTTTCCTGTAGGATATTAGAGTTTTGGGAGAGTCTATGACTGCTCCTAGTTTGCAGTCATCTGCAACTTGGTCAGTCAAAAGAGTATGACATTGGCTTTCACTTCCAAGAATTAAAGCCAAAAAGGAGCAGGTCCAGAACAGGGACCTGCGGGACTCCACTAGTGAGTGGTTTCTTTGTGGATGTGGTCACCCCAAGCCTAACTTTCTGGGTCCTATAGGTTCATAGGTGTTTACTAGGCTAACAACCACAAGGGCCTTTTTAAGCCTAGCGATGCATCACAAGTCTCTGACAAGTTCTGCTACCCTTGATAAGTGTAAGCATGGGCCTGGGAGATGAACCATTTACAGGTTACCTGTGTCCATTAGAGAAATAGGTTGCAAACCAGGGATGAATTTCCGGTTTCCCATCCAATTGTCCAAGTTGCACTTGAATTGGGTCAGGGAGGAACTCTACTTCACATGGATGGGGAGCCTGTTCCACAGATGGCGTAGTCTCTGGGATACATACCTATCTCTCCAGCAGGTCCTATTTATATCATAGGCAAGGTTTACGTCTTTAGAATGGGTAATTCTGGTACTGCTTGTTTTGTGGATATGCAGAAGGTCCAGCAGAATGGGGTCTGACAATGCCCTGTATGCCAGGCATAGATCTCCCCTCAAAAGCCTGTAGGAGACAGGATACAGGGATAAGGCCTTGAGGAAGTCTACATATGACATATTACTTACACCCTGTATTCTTTTAGTAAGGAACCTCTGTGGACATTCCAATTAGTAGATATGCCTGGTTAGGTACATACCAAAGGACAGATTTCATTCAATGTTAGGTCTGATGAATGCCAAATAGAGTAGAAGAATGATGTCCTTGGACTTGGATGGCATACCTTTGTTTATAATTTGTGCAACATAGAATGATTTCCTCACCACTGTAGACATGTGATGATCAAATGCTAGGTAACTATCTCACAGCTGATTTGGAGTAGTGGTGTGTTGCTCTGACTCTATTGCACAGGGACTGGGATCAAGACTTGGCAGTGATGGCATTTCCTAGTAACCTCCTATGATCCTATATCCCTTTTTAAGTGCAACCTGGATAACTGGATGGGAAACAGAAGCTACACCCCTGGGATTCCATCTGTGTCCCTGCTGGACAGGGGCTTTGGGTGCTGACTTGTCTAAACATGGGCTAAACTCTTGGTTAGGCTTATAAGGGCCTCAGGGCCAATAGCCTAGTAAACTCCTATGATCCTATAATCCAATGATCTATGTGTACCCCTAAGTCCCTGACTATTGTATCAACTCTAAGGGGTGTGTTGTCAATATGATAGTTACCAAGGATGGATGACTTTCCAAAGGATGCTATTATGCATTTCTTGGCATTTAGTTTTAGTTCATGGCTCTGACACCAGTTGTTTGTCTGTGCCAGCCTCTCTTGTAGAACATTTGTGTAAATGTCAGATTCAATGACAGCTCCTAATTTGCAATCATCTGCAAATTTAGTCAGCCAGAGACCACTGACATTGTCCTTGATATCTGAGAAGTAAATGCCAAAAAGGAGCAGTCCAAGGACTGATCCCTGAGAGACTCCACTTGTGACTGGCCTCTTTGTAGAGGTGGACTCCCATTTCTAACTTCCTGGGTCCTGTCTGTGAGCCAGTTGCCTGTCCCCCGGGTGACATACGGGTTTGTACCTAACCGCTTGAGTTTGTCAGCAATGTTTGAGTGGAGTATTGTGTCAAATGACTTAGCCAGGTCAAGGTAGGCAGTGTGAACAATTTTTGCCCTCATTCATTGCTTTGGTGACCTTCTCAAAGAAGTCCACCAGAGTGAGTAGGCATGATCTGCCCTTGATGAATCCAAACTGGGTTGGGTCCAGTATCTGGAGGTGTACTATATCTCTACTGATCATCTCCATGAGAATGGCTTTACATATAAGACTAGCGAGACTTATGGGTCTGTAGTTTCCAGAGTCTGTAGATGGCCCACCTTTGTGCAGAGGGATGACTGTTGCCTTTTGCCATTCATGAGGCATGAAGCTTGTTTGGAGGCTACAGTTAAATAGTAATTCCAGAGGCCTTAATAGGTCATGTTTCATGTTATTTAGAAGGCATCCTGGGATATTGTCTGGGCCCATTGATGCAGTGTTCTTGATCTTAGAGAGAGCATTAAGGACCTGTTCCCTAGTGATAGCAGGGGAAGTTATATTTGATGATATTTCCTGAGGTAAGGTTGAGGGGGAGAGAGGAGTAAAGTCGGAGCTGAACTTATCAACCAGGAGGTTTGGTATATCTTCTGGCTCAGTATATGTGGCTCCATTTACAATAAGCTCTGCACACAATTGTGTATTGCCTTTGAGGTTGCAGACATAGCTAAACCAATGCTTTGTGGTTGTCCTTGGCCTGGGATGCCAGATTTACCTCAAATTTGGCTTTGGTAGACTTTATTTGTCCTCTGAGTTGTTTGTTTAGTTTGATGAGAGTGTTTTTATCCTGCTGGGTGCTGCACCTCCTAATTTTTGCCATAATTTTATTCCTCTTATTATACAGATGATTGATTTTGTGATTCCACCAGGGTGGCTTGTTTTTTGAGTTAGTTCTGTACTTCTTTCAGGTGGGTATAGCTACCTCTATGCAGCTATTAACATGCTTCTACAGGGTTTCTGTGAACAGTTCTGCATAGGCAGAAGTGTTATCAGGGTTTATGAGGGCTTGAAATTTTGCCAGGTTCTCACTTTATAGCAGGAGGTTAGCCTTAGAATAGTTCCTGAATATTCTAGGTTTATCTGGGGGTCCAGGTTTTATTTTTACTTCGGAGACCATTTTGTGGTCTGACCTTACCAGAGAAGGCATTACAGTAGGGGTGTGCAGCAGTCTCCCATATTAGTGAGGACTGGATCCAGTATGGTTGCACCCCTGGTTGGTGTACTGACTATCTGGTCCAGGGAGTTTGTGTTTACAAAATCCAGGAATCTCTGTGCATGCATATTTGCTGTCATATAGGATTCCCAGTTAATAGTGGGGTAATTAAAGTCACCCCTGAATATAGTGTTAGGTTGGATTGTTAGTTCTTCTAATAAGTTTAAATACATGGTACGGGTTTCCTGGGTCATAGAGAAGAACCTATAGCTTGCAAGGAAGTGGTATTGGATTTTACCTATGGTGATTTGAACATGGAGCAGCTCAAGTGCATTGTCCTGTTTGACCAGCCTTGAAGTATATTTATTTTTGATGTAAATATAGACACCTTCACCTTTAGTCCCCATTTGTGAAGTAGCTGGCCTAAATGTGTGAAAAGCATTATAACCTTCCACTGTTGGTGTGCTCTCCATGGCTTTAAACCATGTCTCAGTAACCGCACAGACATCAGCAATCTCTAGGGTAAAGAGAGCTTCTAGGGAGTGGAGTTTTTTGTTTAGATTCCTAGCATTGATCAGTAATACCTTTAGATTTTCTTGGTTTTGATTTGCTATGTCAGAAATACTTTCAGTACTATACAAGAGCCAGCTGGGTATCTAGAGCATAACATAGGGGTGAATGTCTAATTCTGTGAGCTTGTTTACAATGCCAAAATGGGGTATTGTATCAAATGCCTTAGCCAGATCAAGGTAGTCAGTAAGCAGCATTTTTCTGTAATCCATTGCGTCGGTGACTTTTTCAAAGAAGGTCTCCAGGTTGAGTAGACATGATCAGACTTTGATGAAGCCAAACTGGGTAGGATTCAGTGTTTGGAGGTTTCCTAGGTCATTATTAATCATATATATGATAAGTCTTTTCATGGCGTTGCATATGAGACTAGTTAGATTTATGGGTCTGTAGTTCACAGGGTCCATTGATGGACCATCCTTGTGCAGAGGGATGACTGTTGCAGTGTTCCATTCACATGGCCAAAGCCTGATTGGAGGCTATGGTTAAATAGTGGCTCCAGAGGTCCAGATAAATCAGGCTTCAGGCTATTTAGGAGGCATCCTGGGATATCTGTGATATTACAGGTACCCATTGATGCAGTGTTCCTAACTTTAAAGAGTGCATTTAGGACCTGCTTCTTAGTGATAGTTGTAGGGGTTATGTTTGATGGTATTACTTGGAGGGTGCTTAAGACCAAAGGCTAATGGAGTGATAAACCAGAAGTTAGAAAATAATAGCTGAATAAAAAAAAAAAAATTCCAACTCCAAGAACGTCAATACTTTATTACAGCAAAGCTTTTGGATATAAATCCTTCTTCAGTGCATTATACAGTCTGTAACATTCTTTCAATTTTTGTAAAACAAGACTAAAATCATGTGAGTACGGCCAGCTAGTCACATCATCTCTATAATAATTCAATTAACATTTTAGCTTAGAGATATAGCAGTTCCTTAAAAAGCTTCCTTAAAAAGAACTCAAACATACTTTCAGCTCAATTTATAAATACATAATAGAACCATATACTTAATAACATATTAGTCTAATAAAATATTTATTACAAATTTTTTTTGCATGTTCAAATTAACGCACATATACAAAAAACACATATATATGTATATACGCACATTTAAAAAGTATATGGTTCTAGTATGTATTTATAAATTGAGCTGAAAGTGTGTTTGAGTTATATCCGAAAGCTTTGCTGTAATAAAGTATTGACATTCTTGGAGTTGGAATTTTTTTTTATTACTTGGAGGGTGGCCAGGTAGAAAAGAGGGTAAAAGTGGAACTGGATTGGATATGTCAGCCAGTAGAATTGCTATATCTTCTTCCTCCATGTAAGTGTCTCTATTTACAATCAGTTCTGTGCATTGTTGTGTAATACCTATGAGGTTTGAGACATAGTTAAAGAAAGCCTTGTAGTTGTCTTTAGCCTGGGAGGATATCTTTACCTCAAAACTGGCTTTGGTAGATTTAATTTGCTCTCCTAGTTGTTTGTTTTGCATTATGAGAGAGTTTTCATCCTGTTGGGCATTGCATTTCCTAATTTTAGTTATGGCTTTTTTTCATTTTGGTGTACAATCTGTTTATGTTTGGATTCCACCACAGTGTTTTTTTTTTTTTTTTGAGTATGTTCTGAGCTTGTTTCTGGTAGGCACACCTGTTTCTATGCATCTATTAACATCATTGTACTCTACAGTTCTGATACATTGCACCACACCTGGCAGTTGATGAGATGGTAGCCCTTCCAACTCACAAACAACTATCTACAGATTCCAGGTGAGGCCTTTATCATCATACCTGTGTATTTTATAGCATGCAGTACATTTGGCGGGCAGGTATTGTTACTAGAGGACACTTATGATGATGCCCCCCTCAGTTTGCTGAGAAAAAAAGATATGCTCATTTACATATAAAAGAAGCATATCCAAGTATAGCACAAGTTACACTTACCTTACTGTTCACTGGTATAGAAGAAAACTGACCATGCAATAGCATGCCACTGGTGGTAGCTTCTTCCGAATCCAAGTCAGTTGCCTGTGACTGGTATCTGGCTATTTACAAAGACCATGAAAATTTCATGAGGAGGACCACTTACATGAAAGGAAAGAACCACACCCCCAGCAGTGATTCTGTTTTTCAAACATCTGCTGTTGTGGTGTGTATATTTTCACAAGGGCCATTGCTACGAAATTTCAAATTTGAAAAGAAGTAAACCAACCAACAGTCTGCTTTCAGTTGCTATACAAGGATAAAAGGTCTAAACTATACCATGTGAGACAGCAAAATCACATTTTGCCACTCATTTACATGGGAAATCTAAGTGTAATGCTTAGAAACTTCGTAAAAGGATTTCAGTTAGCAGCCTCAAAAACACTTGTAGGTAATTAGTAAGGCATATAAAACATTGTACAATAACGTTAGAAAAGATTGTTAAGAGAGAGAGATTAGATAAGCAATTCACAAAAAAAAAAAAAAAGAAAAAAACACGAAAAAAACAGTGGGAGGACATATGTATGGCTCCCAAATATGCAACAATGCCTAGAAAATTTAGGATTTTTGTTTGAAAGTGTTTGCATAGGTACGTTTATACCCCAAGCAGACATTAAAGAAATTTCCCTAAGGTAAATGGTAAATGTTGGCGTTGTGCTGGCAAAGAAAGAAGTACCTAGGAGCATATGTTTTTGAAATGTAATGAGTTGGCAGACTTTACAAATTCCCTACAGAGTACTCTGTCAGGAATATTGAGTATGCAAATTAGTGTAACTAAGGAAATGATGTTCTCGAGCTGGGATACAGGATTTGAATTGCCTAGTCACAGTAAGGCCTTTTTAAGTTTAATTCTTGTGGCTGCCAAAAAAGCAATTAATAGAAAATGGAAATCAAATTCTAAACCTACTGTACTTGAAGTAATGAATATTGTCAGAGATAAAAGAGCAGGAAATTGAATCATTATAAAAGAGTAGGAGAAAATTATATAGAACAAATGCAAACTGGGGGAATAATATATGTATAAAAAATGTTTTGGGTGAGGAATGAAGCTTAAGGAAAGGCAAGAGTTCAACAATGTATGTAATAGATTGATAATATTGTATAGATAAATATATGTGATGAACAATGTAACTATGAACTTGTTAATATGGTTTGTTTACTTTTATATAAATATAAGTTTGGCTATGTCATAAGTGATAATTCAATAGAGGTGTTTAAAAACACATAGTTAGGTTACATTTTGTAGAAGGCTGTAGTGGTAGTTATTTATTATTTTTTTTACTTTGTTTTTAACTGAATTGCACTTATTAAATCACAAAACAGAACATGTATAATGAATAGTTTTGCAAGCATTCTACCTCATCAACACTACCCCTCACCTTCCCTACAATATCACAAGAATATGACAAGATTCTTGAAAATTGTTTTCTATGTAGCCTCCAAACTATCTTGCTGTGGAGACATACATTCAAATCCTGGACCATAACCCCCTTTTAACACTCCCATCACCCAAACTCCCAATCATCCCATCAACTTACTTCATCTCCCTAGAAAATCTTCTGACCTACTCTTATTTAACATTAATATTAGAAGCATCACCAATAAGATTCATGACCTGCAAGCCTATTTATTTCTATACACTCCAGACTTACTTATTATAACAGAGACATGGCTTAAACTACACATCACTGATAATGAAATTATACCACCAGGATACAATATTCTAAGGAAAGACAGGACACATAAAACAGAAGGAGGCATTGCCTTACTTTATAAAAATCATCTCATAGTTGAGACTTTAAATATAAGACTACCCAACCTAGACAAAGGGGAAATACTTCTTGTGCAATTAAAAATCAACTCTAGCAAGCTAATAAACATAGTTGGATGCAATATACCACCTGGAAACAATATAGCTACACTTGAAAACCTACTCCATTGGGTTTCCACATCACTCCTACATGACCACTATTTGGGAGATTTTAACATAGACTGGCTCACATGCAAATTTCATGCCCCCATCAACCATATCAACCTTCATGGTTTTATTCAAACCATCCAAACCCCTACCAGATTTAATAAGGCCACCAACAAAGAATCAATACTTGACTGGGTACTAACTAACAGACCACTCCATCCCTCTAACTCAGCTTGTCTCCTTGATGGACTAATTGACCACCTAATAACATTTCCCCTTAGAAAGCATTCCCATTGCAATAAAGGAACTACCTATATACTAATCAGGAATAAAAAAATACCTTAACCTCAATGACTTTATCACTGACGTAAAAAATGTACTTGGACTCCATTAAAATATCTTCACGTAAACGAGGCTGTAAAATACTTTACCTTTCTAAACATCCTAAACTTACATGCCCCTTCCAGAAACATCAGAATCAAAGCTAACAGTACACCTTGGTTAAGTAAAGAAACCAAATCCCTCCTGAAAACCAGGGACAAAGCCTGGGACCACTGGCACAAAGTCAAATACCAAGCCACTAAACAATCCTATCACGAGCTCAGAAATAAAGCTAAAAAACTCGTAAACATGACGAAACAAGCTACTTCCATAATCAACAAATAATACATAAGAATAATCCTCAAATGTTCTGGACAGCCATAAACAAAATACTCTTGCCAGGTAAAAATAGTACTCCCACCCCCACCACAGATAACTCATCAGAGACCATAGCCTCGCAATTTAACAAATTATTTACTAGTACCATTCTTACACTATCCAGTCATCAAAATATCTCCAACAACACCCCCCGGTAGAGATTTGTAAATTACATAGTAGCAACAACTCATTCTACCTCCAACCTGTTCCCACTGACAAGATTAGAAAATATCTAAAAAACTCAAGCCTACAACACTAGTTTCAGACAAATTACCAGCAAAATTTCTACAAATGGCAGCAGATGCCATTGCCCTCCCTATATCCGTTCTTATTAACAGATCCATAATTGAAGCCTTTGTCCCGAAAATATGGAAAATATCTCATATCATCCCTCTTCATAAAAGGAGAGAGTTCTACAGAATTTACAAACTACTGTCCAATAGCTATCTTATTCAATTAGTATGGGAAAGTTTATTCCATAAGGATTTGAAAGATACACTTGGAGATGGCCCTAAATTTATTAACAGTACGGGTATGAACCTAAAAGAAGTTCTTGAAAGACCACTTGTGGTTACAAGTCAAAGGCCAACTCGGATGGCCAAGTGCGGTACTTGCAGAACTTGCAAATACATTAATGATGGTCCGTATGTCCAAGTGAGTAGTTATAAGAGGACACTGAAGAGTTCTGGGTATTGCAACTGCAATACCAATATGGTGATATATGTGGCAACCTGTTTATCTTGCCCTGATTTTTATGTTGACCACGAGGAAATTGAGACTAAGGATTTTTGAACACAATAGAGACATCAAAAACAAAAAGTCAACCAACGCATTATTCAGTCATAGCAAAGAATGTATTAACTTCAAGAAAAGTGTATTTTTTGTTAACGATAGATTATATAAAAGTGATTTTGGTGGTGACTACAAAACTATGTTAGAAGTCACGGAGTGCCTGTGGCAGTTACGACTGGATGCCAGTACAGTGCCAGGCATTAATGATACTTTATCTTTAGCCTGTATATTGAAATACAAATCATTATTTATATAAATTTGTTTATTTAATTATTTGTGTTATTGTTTATTTTTTGTTAGGTAACACATACACATACATACATATTATTCTTACAAAACAGGATTGATTATTATTTTCATATTTTATATTTTTATTTATGCATTTTGATAAGTTGAATTGAAAGACTATTTTTAATGTGTTTTTATTTATTGTAAATAGATTTTGTTATATCTACTACATATATTTCAATAAGCTCAGTTAACTGGATATTGAAGGGTTAACTTGAAAGTGAACTTGTAATGAATTATTATACTTGGTTAGGGATCGGTTTAATGTGTATTTGAATTTCTTATTTAAATGGAAAGGTGTTTTACATTAACTGACTTTGAAGATGCCCTGCACGGGTGAAAGCGCTTAGTCAGTATTGTGAATAAAGAAGTCGTTGTTTCACCAAGGCATTACCTAGTATTTTGTTACTAGTGTTTTCTAACAAGGTTTTTGTTTAGACAGTTTCTTACTAAACCCACAAAAAATCACATTATCAAATACCCATATCATCTCCACCCTTCTCTACGCCTCTCCTATCCTTACTAATGTCAAAAAGATTGATATAACAAAATTGGAATCCTGCTACAATAAATTTGCAAGGTTTGCATCAGACTACCCATACAAAATCACCACTGCACAGCTTTAAAGCAACTTAATTGGATAGAATTTCCCAATCTCTTGCAACACAATCACCTTATGCTAGCTCATAAAATTTTACATTATTCTCAGAAAACCCCCTCACTCCAAAACCTACTTCAACCTTACCCTAATAAAAGAACCCACCGTTCTAACAATAAATTTCTTCTAGTAATTACTAAACCCAATAATACAGCAGCAGAATCTCTCTTTTCTAATTTTGTCTGTAAAATATGGAACTCCTTTCTACCTCACATAACCTCCATACCATATATATCCTTGTTTAAAAAGTCACTGAGATCTCACTTTGATGATACTTGGCTCTGCTCTTGTACTGGTCCAGGATAGTCCTATCACCATCTTCACTATCCTACTCTATTTATAATAGATAACAGATTATGTCTTTAGTAAAGGTAAAGGTATAACTCTTATATATCATTACTTGTCTTAGGTTGGTACTAGGCTATCAGCCCTAGGGCCTATACAAGCCTAGCCATAACAATTCCCTGGCTATTTCTTCCCACGCTATTTACTTCCCTGGACCCCTGTCTAGCAGGGCGACTGACGTGATCCCGGGGTGAATTTCCTTTCTCCCATCCAATCGTCAAGGTTCCTTTTGAAGAGGGCCAAAGAAGCACTCTGCTTGACATGTATGTGCAATCTATTCCCGAGTCTGGGGAGTCTCTGGGTCAGGAACCTATCCCTCCAGCATGTTTTGTTTATTGTGATGACAAGGTTTAGATCCCTGGAGTGTGTGGCTCTGAGGGATTGGGATTTCTTTAAGTGTAGCATGTCCAACAGCTCTGGGTTTTACATGGCCTTGTATGTTAAGCAGAGATTGCCTCTGAGTAGATGATATGCGACAGAGGATAGCTGGAGTTTTTTAAGGCAGTCAGCGTAGGGCATCTGCTTTAGGCCTGTGAGTCTTCTAGTGAGGTATTTCTGTGGCCTTTCCAGTTGTTGCAGATGTCTTGAGAGGTACATACCAAACGGGGCACTGTATTCTATAATGGGTCTAATGAGGGATGAGTACAGTGGGACAATGACCTCCTTTTTTCTGGATGAAAAGCCCTTAGTGATAAGGTGTGCCACATAGAAGGATTTCCTGACTGTTGCTGTGATGTGGTTATCGAAGGTGAGACCACTGTCCACCTGTGTCCCTAAGTCTCTTATCACACTTTCGGTGTTTAGTGTACTGCCACCTATATGGTAATTCACGGATACATGTTTTTTCCCAAAGGGGATAACTATACATTTCTTGGCATTGAGCTTGAGCCTATGGCTCTGGCACCAAGCATCTGTTTCTGTAAGGCCCTTTTGTAGAGTATCCACATCATTTGGGGATTCAATAATAGCTCCCAGTTTGCAGTCATCTGCGAACTTTGTTATCCAGAGTCCCTTAGTGTTGGCCTGTACTTCAGAGAAGTAGATGCCAAACAAGAGCGGTCCCAGGACTGAACCCTGACGTCCTCCACTTGTCAGTTGTCTGGAGCTGGATTTGGAGTTGGCTGCTTTTACAGTATGGGTTCTATCAGTAAGCCAGTTAGCAAACCATTGGGTGACATAGGGATTAATGCCCAGCTTAGTAAGTTTATCTATGATTCCAGAGTGGGGGATGGTGTTAAAGGCCTTGGCAAGGTCTAGATAGGCTGTGTGGACCACCTTACCCTTGTCCATCACTCTGGAGGCTGATTTGAAGAAGTCAATCAGGTTCAGGAGACAAGATTGGCCCTTCACAAACCCAAACTGGGTGGGGTCCTGTGTCTGAAGGTTGCCAATGTCTTTGTTTATAAGCTCCATGATAATATGCTCCATAGCCTTGCAGATAAGGCTTATCAGACTGATGGGACGGTAGTTTCCGGGATCCAAGGTGGATCCCCCCTTGTGGAGTGGGATAACTGTAGCTCTGTGCCACTCAGTGGGCATGAAACCTGAGGTGAGGCTATGATTAAACATGACACTTAGGTGAGGTGCCAGTTCATATTGTAGTTCATGTAGTACACAGCCTGGGATGTCATCTGGTCCCATGGATGCTGTATTCTTATCTTTGGAGAGTGCATTTTTTACCTGTGCGGCCGTTATTACAGAAATTTGGCAATCTTCCGGTATTGAGATGGGCCATTTTGGGGGTGAGAGGGGGGTGAAGTTGGCACTGAATCAATCTGCCAGGATATTGGCAATATCCTTGGGATCAGTATATTTAATGCCATTCTGTTTTAGCTCAGAGCAGATCTGAGCATTACCATTTAGATTCTTGACATAGTTATAGAATGCCTTGTGGTTGTCTTTGGAATCTTTGGCAATTTTATTTTCGTAACTAGCTTTGGAGGATTTTATGAGGGATCTCAGTTTCTTAGTGAGGCTGGTAAGGAAGTTTTTTGCATCCTGGGATTTTCCTCTTTTCTGCAACAGTTTCTTCCTTTTGTTGTAAAGTTTGTTTATGTCAGGGGACCACCAGATTGGCTTCCTTTTTTTGGATGAGAGCATCTTGGTTCTATTTGGGATGGCACGATTCATGCATGAGTGGATGTGCTCATACAGTGCCTTAGTGTAGGATTCAGCAGTTGAACTTTCAGTTCCCATCTGCATGGGTGTCATCAAGTTTGTCACTTCTGACTTAAGTAGCATGAAGTTGGCTTTGGAGAAGTTTTTTATGGAGGTTTCCTTACTGGGGGGTGGGGGTGGGATGTGGATGTTAAGGGTGATTAGCTTATGGTCAGACCTGACTAACGAGGGGATGACCATAGGTGTGGAGCATCAATTTCCCATGTTGGTAATGACCAGGTCTAGGATATTGGAGCCCCTGGTGGGACTATGGATTAGATGATCCAGGGCATTGGAATTTATGAATTCCAAGAACCGTTGGGCAAATGTGTTGGTACATGAGTAGTTTTCCCAGTTAATGGCAGGGTAGTTAAAATCACCCATTATTAGGGTGTTTGGTTCTATCTTAATATTATCCAGTATGTTTAGAAAGGTGTAGTGAGAATCTTGGGGTATGGTGGGGGATCTGTAGCAAGCTACAATTTGGATTGCAGTCTTACCTAGTGTTAGTTGCACCTGGAGAATTTCAGACGCATTGTGTTGGGCAACTAGCCTGGTGGTGTGAATATCCTTGGTGAATATTGACACTCCTCCACCTTTAGTGTTTTGGTCCTGCTTTGGTGGCCGAAAAATGTGGTAAGAGTTGTAACCTGGTATTGCAGGGGTGCTCTCTGGAGCATTGAACCAGGTCTCAGTTACTGCACAGATATCGATGTTCTCCATTTTTAGGAGTGCCTCGAGAGAGTGCATTTTGAGGTTTAGACTTCTAGCATTGAGTAGCATTACCTTCAGATTTTGCATGCTTGTATCTGTTACAGTGGTGGTTTTGTCCTTTGAACTTTGCCTAAAAAAGGCACTATAGGGGTGGCAAGAGCCTTAGCCAGTAACCTGAATCCCAGGGGCGACAGGTGCAGACCATCTCTGGCAAAGCATCATGGTCTGTCAATCATGTCGTCCCAGGCAGACAGATATTGGATCTCTTTTGAATGACACCAGAAGCTTAGCCAATTATTGAAGTCAATCATTTTGTCCTTATATTGTGGTATCATTCTGGGCGAAGGCAGGATGCTACTCAGGGCTAGGGTCATACCTGCCTGGGCCACATGATCCGAGAGCTCTTCCATGTTTCTTCATGTCTCTTTCATGTAGTCCAGGGAGGTATGTCTCAAGTCATTTACTCACACATGGACAATGACAGAGTCATATTTGTACTTGTTGTGGAGTGACTTGAGTGCATGCATTATGTGGGGGATCCTAGCACCCGACAGGCAGCTGACTGTAATTTTCTCCTTGTTCAACCTGGTGAGAGGGACATCAGTGTGCCAGACTATAGAGTCACCTATGACTAAAGTATTAGGTAAATTGTCTTGCCTTAGGGGCTGTTGCTTGGTGGCACACTGGTGTTGTGAACTATGTGACACTTTGGTTGTGATTGGTGTTTGTATGCGTTTCAGCTTCAGAGGTCCTTGTTGCTTGGGCAAGTTAGAGGTCCTTGTTGCTTGGGCAAGTTACAGTTAAGGGTCTCTGCATATGTGGATTTAGTGTTGCTATATGTGGGTGTTGGTCGTGTGGGTTTAGAAGGGCTATGTGTTGCTTGAGGTGTAGTGTGGGTGTTAACCTTCTCCTCTTGACTGTCTAGCACAATCTTTGGTGGAGAGAGCTTTGCTTCCATTTTGGCTATGTAAGAGCATCTCTCACAGGTTGTAGTGTTGGGTGGTAGGAGGAGAGGGCTGTCTGTGTACATGAGGCAATTGCTGCATTGACGCAGTATGCCCAGATTCACCAGGTGGACAGGAGAAATCACCGGAAACTGACCCTTAGACATGCCTGGTTTGGTGCTTTTTTTTTTTTTTTTGTAAAGTAGAGGAGCTGTTTTCCCTTACCTTAGCAATGTACTTTGCAATTATAGGCTGTTTAGTGCCTACTATTAATTTCTCCTTATTAACAAGGAGACTTGAGGGCTTGTATCAGTTTAAGGCTTCCTAGTGCTTTCTAGCAGGTATTAGAGAAAGTGCTAGTCACAGGGATGCTTAAAGGTAAGATAAAAAAATGCACACTGCAGTGTGCACTAGAGAAGTTAGATGTGAAAGTAGGTAACTTAAGTTTTACCTGTTTAAAAAGTTAAGGTTTAGTGGAGAGTTACTATTTTTAAAACAGCAAGATGGGTTGAAAGGGGTGGTCACCTTTGTATTCTGGTACTATGGAATACAGTAGGATGGCAAATAAATTTAAATAGTTGAAGGAGAGGGGGTTTTGATTTTGTGATTACTCACACAAGCCAAACTAACTTGTATGTACCATTATTGCATACTTGGTACTACTTACAAATAGGTTCATAGGTGTGTACTAGGCTAATGGCCCTGGAGTCTTTACAAGACTAGCCCATAGGATTACCCTGGCATCGTGCCACCTGACCTTAGTTCCCAGTACCTCTGTCGAGTAAAGCTACTGGAGTGAACCCTGGGGTGAATTTTCTATTTCCCATCCACTCATCAAGATTTCTCTTGAAGAGGGCCAGTGAGGTGCTCTGTTTGACATGTATGGGAAGTCTATTCCATAGCATAGGCAGTCTCTGGGTTATGAACCTGTCCCTCCAGCATGTTCTATTGATTGTGGTAATGAGGTTAAGGTCTCTGGAGCATGTGGTGTGG
Organism: Protopterus annectens; assembly: GCF_019279795.1. Taxonomy (NCBI): domain Eukaryota; kingdom Metazoa; phylum Chordata; order Ceratodontiformes; family Protopteridae; genus Protopterus; species Protopterus annectens. The sequence goes on from NC_056732.1 coordinate 1,536,162,681, forward strand.
AGGGATTGGGATTTCTTTAGATATAGCATTTCTAACAGAGCTGGGTCAGACATTGCTTTGTAAGTCAGGCAGAGATTGCTTATAAGTAGGCAATATGAGACAGAGAATAGTTGGTGTTTTTTGAATCTGTCCATATAGGACAGATGTTTAAGGCCTAGGATCCTCTTTGTGAGTTACTTTTGCAGCCTCTCCAGTTGTTGCAGGTGTTTAGTGAGGTACATGTCAAATGGTGCATTGTACTCAATGATTGGCCTAATGAGGGAAGAGTAAAGGGAGACAATGACCTCTTTCTTCCTGGATGTAAAACCCTTAGTAATGAGATGTGCCACAGTGGCAACGTGGTGGTCAAAGGAGACGTGGCAGTCAACCAGTGTTCCCAGATCTTTGATAACACCGTCTGTGTTCCAGTGGACTACCATTGATGTGGTAATTCATGGGAGCTGGGTTTTTCCCAAAGGGGATGACGACACATTTTTTGGCACTGAGCTTAAGGCCATGGTTCTGACACCATTTGTTGGTCTCAGTGAGACCTTTCTGTGGGATGTCAACATCACTTGGGGAGTTAATAATAGCTCCGAACTTGCAATCGTCTGCAAACATTGTCAGCCAGAGTCCCTTCATGTTGGATGATGATGGATTCTTCCAAAATGTTCATAACTATTGTATATTCTCACTTGTATTACTTTGTTAACACTTTTATTTTGTATAACTACATCATCTTTTTACTTTATTGTTCTTCTGTAGAGCTTTTCTCCCAGGGCCTTCACTGAAAACGGATATGTGTTCAGTGGACTTTCCCGGGGAACAAATGTAAAATAAATAAATAAAATAAATATATACTTAATCAACAGATAATCCCAAAATATTCTTACCTCACTGCATTCCCAGAATTTATGCAGATTGCTGGCACCAAGCCAATTGCATCTCTAGCAATTATTATTACTTGCCATCCCTGGCTTCTTTAATCTAACTGGAGTATAATGCCATTGTATTGTTGATCCTAACTTCTGGGACACCTGCTAAGTTTACCAGCTGCCTTCCATGTTAGTTCCCATTGTTAAATGAAGACTTCTTCTCGCGTTCCCTCCACCTGCCCATCATCAAACACCTTATTGCATTGGCCTGGTTGTCCCAAAGCTGTCTGTAAATTATTCCTGTCCTTCCTTTCTGAATCTTCCTCCACTTCTCCCATGGTATTATCCTAGAACAATCTTTCATTGGAGAGACCTGATAAGAACAAATCTGCCTAATCTGAATGCAGGTAAATCAGTCTGATTCTTCTGAAGGAAACTCCAATAGTAAGTCTTTCAAACCTTTCAAAGAGGATGGTTTATTTCTGGGAAAAAGCTGGGACCATTCTAAAATCCCAGCATTCAACCACTGCCTCAAGCAACTCTACCTATTGCCCAGCTGATTAATGGATGATGTTAAATACAATTTGTGGGACCACTGTCTTACAATAAACCTTTTACTTCACAACCTCCAATGTAAATATGTCTATGTTTGGTTAGAAAATCAATTAAATAGAATTAAATTATTTGATCAGGATCAAATTAATGTTTTTATTACACTCATGGAGGTTGTTTTACGAAATAATTACATTTATTTTGATGGTAATTTTTTTAAGCAAGTAACAGGAGTAGCTATGCGGGCTGCTTGCACCCCAATATATGCAGATTACATCATGGCTTACTGGGAACAAGAATATGTATTTAAATCCATATATAAAAGTTATATTGCATGATATATACGTTATTTGGATGATATTTTTATCGTATGGGAGGGTGGTCGTGAAATACTTGATGAATTTATTAGTTACATCAATAACACTAGAATTTTTAAAATTTACATATAATTTTAGTAACGAGAGCATTTCTTACTTGGATGTTTATTTGACTATTGATAGGGTCAATAATTGTTTTAGGTCTAATATTTTTAGAAAAAGTACATTTTCCAATTCATATTTGGATTTTAATAGTGGGCACCCGCACCATCAGACAAGAGCCATTGTTAAAGGGCAAATGGTAAGGGCAGCGAGAATGGTGAGTGCTAGAGGCATTTATACAGGAGTTAGATTTTATGATCACCATGTTCAAAAAGAGAGGTTACCCAAGTGAATTGTGTAATGACATCAAAAAAGAGGTTGTACAAAAAAGGAAGATGGGCTTTTATCAGGCTATACTTAATAATAATCAAGGTATTAAATCTAAAAAAGATGAAGTAATTACGGGACAATTTAATCACACTGAGAATTTGATATCTGTTATCACATACAATCAAGATGTTGAATGGTTTATGGCAGTGGTTGAGAAAAATTGGGGTTTTCTGTATTTAGACAAAATAACATATTAAAATGGGGGGGGGGTCCCCAAGTTTGTTTTTCGGAAAGATCAAACCTTTAAACAAATCTTACAGAGAGAGCCAGAGTTTAAAATAGAGACAACAGGAAGAGAATTGGGTAATTTTAAATGTGGAAGGTGTAGCACATGTACGTGTTTTATGGTCACAAAGGATTGTATTTTAGTCAATCATATAAGGATACACCTTTCAGGACATTTTAATTGTTATACTAAAAATGTGGTGTATATAACACAATGCCAAAAATGTCCCGCCTTTTATGTAGGAAAGAAGTCAAGACAGGTTAGAGAGAGAATTAGAGAACACATATTGGATATAAAACATGGAAAAACCACTAGTGCATTAGCGAGACATATTTTGGACAATGTAGACAATGAATTCAAATTCTATGTTATCAAGCAGTTGAAAAAAGACTCACAAGGCAAGGTATTAGATGTTCATCTTGACGTATGTGAATTAAAGTGGCAGTGAAGGTTAAATGCTCAAATGAGTCCTGGTATTAATGAATATATAAGTATAGCCTCCATTTTAAAGTTAAGGTACATTTTAGGGTGAAATTTAATAGATACATCCATGCATTGATTATTAACTATTTATTAGTAATATATATATTTAATAATATTATATAATTTTTATAAATAAATCATTGTTTTAAATGTGTTCAGGTTATCACATCCAGAATGGTTATAAGTATTTAAGTTCGATGCCCATTGCATAGCAATAACAAAAGTTAATTATGATATAAGCATACACAGGTATATATATATATATATATATATATATATATATATATATATATATATATATATATACACACACTTATTTATATATATATTGTTTGATATATATTATATCAGTGGTTTGATTTATTAAACATATATTCATGTAAGTACACTCTTTTATACAACATATTCCCCATTTTACTGTGATGTAGTGTGGCTCCTTTTAGTTAATTAATTAATTAGATTATTGTTTGTTTATTTTATTTTAGTTTGATTGAATAATGATATAAATTAGTGATTTACAGAGGGTTATTTAAATGTGAACTGGAATTTATTCATTGTTCTGAAGAAGTCTTCAACATGAGGACGAAACCTGGGTTAACGTGTGGTGTATGTTTTGGATGCTGCTATTAAAATTGTCTGGTTGACTTTTCTTGCCCCTGACAGTTTTGTTTGTTCATTGGTTATCAGTTTGGACCACCTGCTAAGTTTACCAGCTGCCTTCCATGTCAGTTCCCATTGTTCAATGAAGACTTCTTCTCACGTTCCCTCCACCTGCCCATCATCAAACACCTTATTGCATTGGCCTGGTTGTCCCAAAGCTGTCTGTAAATTATTCCTGTCCTTCCTTTCTGAATCTTCCTCCACTTCACCCATGGTATTATCCTAGAACAATCTTTCATTGGAGAGACCTGATCAGAACAAATCTGCCTAATCTGAATGCAGGTAAATCAGTCTGTTTCTTCTGAAGGAAACTCCAATAGTAAGTCTTTCAAATCTTTCAAAGAGGATGGTTTATTTCTGGGCAAACGCTGGGACCATTCCAAAATCCCAACATTCAACCACTGCCTCAAGCAACTCTACCTATTGCCCAGCTGATTAATGGATGATGTTAAATACAATTTGTGGGACCACTGTCTTACAATAAACCTTTTACTTCACAACCTCCAATGTAAATATGTTTAACCCATTCCAATGGCAGTCCTAGAAACCTCCACTTATAAAGTTCCTTGTCCATCTGCCCATCCAATTAACATCTTGCCACTCTGCTCAACAAATCAGAAGTCTTAGCTATAACATATGGTGTGAGATGAGGTAGCCCCAAGCCTCCAATAAAATCTCAGTATTTAGGGTACTGGAGCTGAGATTTGCCTAAGTCCCTCATCTAAGACTGGCTTATTTAGGAGCTCCAACAAGTTAACTATGCTAGGGTATGAAGTTGGGATTGCAATATTCCTAATTAAATATAAGACCTAAGAAAGAATCATACATTGAGCAGCCCTTATCTTTCCCATGATTGTATAGAAATATGTTGTATTGGGAATCAAACTCTATCTTCAACACCACCTCCTTAAGATTAACTTTGACTGTTTCATAAAAAGTGTGCCAAACCTTTAAACCTAGGTAGAAGGCCTCTAAAACCTCTCACATTGGGCCATCTTTCAGTATGTAGTCCCCATTCCAACTCTTGATTAATATTGTTTTGGATAAGTTATAATTTAATCCTGAAATATTTCCAAGTTGTTGGAAATATCTGGAATCCAAAGGAGGATGGCTGGTAAGTTTGTGATTAAAAGTGCGCAGTCATCTGCAAACAACAGAAAATGGGTTTCAGAATAATCCAATACTGTTTTCTCATTTAGAACTTATCTCACATTGTATGTTAATTCCTCCATGACCAAGAAAAGCCCCAGAGACAGAAAAAAAACCCCATATGGTGGTCCTGCCAGTTCTTTCTCAGGAAGATAATCCCCTAGTTACAAGTACCCTAAATAAGGGGTAGGTATACAACTTTCTTACCCATCACAGAAATCTGTCATTGCAGTTCCTCCATTGGAGAACTTCAAACAGGAAATCCCCCTCTACTGAGTCAAATGCCTTCCTAATGTCAAACAGAACAGTTTCTTAACCATGCCACCATACAACCATAATGTTGTAATTGTACTTAGACCCTTATCCGCAGGAATGTCTGATACTGGACATTGAAATACTCATTTTGCAATGCTATTCCTTAAGCATGAGACCTTGTGGAAGGAGTGAAAAATGCTCAGTTCTCTGTCTAAAGCCTATTAATGCTGTTGCTTAGTACCACATAATCACGAGCAAAGAGCTGAATGATGATGTCCACTCCATGGACCCTTCCATGCCTTTCAAATAGTGACACACTTTAATTGCTAACTCCTCCATTACCAAGATTAATAGTCCAGGTGTTAGCAGGCAAACCCTGAAGCTAACCCTAACCCTATTGTTGAGACTAAACAAGACAAATACACACACACACACACACACACACACACACACACACACACACACACACACACACACACACACACACGCACACACACACACACACACACACACACACAAGCACACACACACCTTATACCAGTCTTATCCCCTCTCCTATCCCTAAACCTAACAGTATACAGATGTGTCACTTTGATAGTGTAAGTTTTTGGGAAGTTTGTGTTTGGGTTAATCAGGTTTTCTGCTTGTCATCTTTAGTAAATAAATATCAAGTTATATAAATTTGGAACATTCTCAGGCACTACTACAGCTGTCTCTCTCTCTCTATATTTATATATATATATATATATATATATATATATATATATATATATATATTTCTATACATATATATATATATATATATATGTTTGGGAACTTCAGTTATTTTAAGCAATCACACTACTGATGAAAAAAATGTCAAATCTAACCATAAATGCTAAGGAATTTGCTACAAAACAGTGCTATGACCCCGAGTAAGGAATTTTGAAGAAGGGGCAGAGGGACATTTGATTAACTTTAGGATAAAAAGTAATCTACACTCCATCAAAAGGAGAGTTGTTAGTGGATCAACAGGTAGCTCATGTCCCTTTGATGCTGAAAGGGCAGAAAGCTGTTGGTTGCATTCCAACTCCAGCTGACTAGATTCCATGCAGTGCACTTCAGTGTTTAGGATGAGTGCTGCACTCTTTTATTTTCTCAGTCCCCTAGATTCAAGAAACTCCATGCAAGGATACAATTATTCTTGCATGGAGTGGTTCATGTCCGTTTAGAACAGCAGTGAGCCTTGCATATTCAAGGCACGCTGCTGTTTAATCCACATGGACATGAACCGTGTGCAGGAGGTGTGTCCAAGTAGTGCACGGACACCCCCTGCACTCAGAAAGTGCCATACAGCACTTTCAAAGACAAACTGGCATAATATTAGAGCTTTGCTCTAATATTATGCCAGTATTTCAGTGTCCACAGACACTGAAATGAAAAAATGATCATTTCAGTGTCCGTGGACACTGAAATAAAACTTGGCAACCGGAAAGCAATGCAGGGGGTGTGTGACAGGTTCTGTGACACACACCCTGCATTGCTAAAGTGGCGTATGCCACTTTTGCAACTCAGTAAAGCAGGAAATGTGTGCAAATGCACACATTACAGGAGATAAATCCCCCAAAAGTGAAAAAGCACAAATATAGAACCATAAACATAGAAAGTTGATAAAGAACAGGTCATGTATCAGCATGAATCACGTAAGGGTAGAAGTCTGAAAGCAAATGTATGCCAATATGCCCTCGCAGCAGTGCATGTTAACAAAGGCACAAATGATGGGGGAATAATTACTACATTAGGGACACACCTGAAAAATTGTTTTCCCACAATTAGAAAGTTGATAGATAACAGGATATGTATTGGCAGGAGTCCCTGAAGGATAGAAGCCTGAAAGCCAAATCAGTGCCAGTATTTCATGATTGCAGTCCCAAGTAGTTGTCAGAGCACTACAATACACACCCATATAACCTAAAAATATAATAATAAGATATACTTGTTTTTAATAGCCTAAGGAATATTTAAGTGTAGCTATGTGGATGTGCACGTTATGGTCAACCGCAGAGCATAGCGTAATCATCCCATAGGAACTAAATGCAAATAGGGAGGCCAAATTTCTAAGCCAAGATAGTGTAGTGGTTAGAGTTGTGGCTTTGCATGCAGGTGTTCAAGGTTTCAGACCAGCAACTTATTTTCCTATGTGAAAGTAGTGTTAAAATTATTTTAGTAAACCTAAATTATGTAGCAACTTTTTTTTTGTCAACCAGGGTAGTGTAGCAGTTCCTAAAGTGAGATGTCAGCATAGAAAAGATGTGAAACCCCCATATAAACACAAGTGCCCCATGCAGTATAGTCACACAAGAATATAATTTAATGAAAGCACATAGGGGGATGTCATGCAAGGTTAACATAAAATTATAATGTGTATATAAATATTATTTTATAATACAAAATTATAAGTATAATATGCTTAAATGTGCCTTAATCACTCTGTATCCATCAGACCTTGTTCTGTCCGGCAACAAAATAGTCAGGCCTGTCAAGTATCGAACTCAGGATACTGTCCCCTACAATCACAGCCAAATATCACTATACCATCTGAGCTGTGAGAATCTGTAATGCTTTAACAAACATATCATGCATGCTTTAATAAACATATCATGCATTCTGGTCATTTAACATTAATGAAAAAAACAGCTGTCTTTAGTGTCGGACCCATGACCCTGAACACTATAGTCAGAGGAATGTGCCACTACACCATCTGAGCTGTAGGACATACAACATTAGGGAGAAAGCTTTGTGGAACCATTCATGTGTTGTATATATTGACATATACACACACACACACACACACACATATATATATATATATATATATATATATATATATATATATATTTGATGAAACTTATATATGAAAAAGTAGTCATAATATAGATATTCATATATAAAAATATAACGCAAAGAAAAAAAATTATATATACACACTATATATATATATATATATATATATATATATATATATATATTTGTGTGTGTGTGTGTGTGTGTGTGTGTGTGTGTGTGTGTGTGTGTGTGTGTGTGTGTGTGTGTGTGTGTGTGTGTGTGTATAGTGTATATAACATGCAATGCAGTCATAGCTCAGCACCATCCCTCTCAACCTGTTAGCGCAAGAAACCTGTATAAGGGCTGTAAAAGGGGGGGGGCACATACAGGGACATATTTCAAATATTGCTGTTACAAATGAAGATATTTGCTACAGCAATAGGGTGTGTTTCAGCAGACAATTACTGAAGGATATGAGGATGGAAACTTAAATGTTATGTCATTATTTACTGACATAAATCCTTGGATCATCACTGTGATTTACCAGACAAATATAAATAAATTGTGAAACTGACAAAAGTATGGGCCAAACATCTGGATATTCTGTAAAAATCCTGGCAGTGGAGAGGTTTGCTCAGAGCCCCTTAGTGCAATGAATCTGGACCAAGCCTGACAAAGTGGGGGGACAAAGGCATGAAAATAGGGACATATTCAAAATACGTCAGTTGATAAGCTGAGAAAGTTGATGTAGTAACACTGTATTTCATAAAGTATATCGACTGAAATATCACAATTCCAGGACTTAATTGCTTCTCATTAGTTAGTGACCTCAATCCCGACATCATCCCACTCATGTGTCAGGAATACATAACAGTTATAGGAACCAGACCAAAAATATTGGCCAGACAACTGGGCATCCTACAAATATGTGGACATAACACAACATTAGGGAAAACCTATTGGATGTGGAAGTTCACCTACCTTGCAACCTCCAATCAAGTGCAAACCAGGAAACTGGTTAAGCCCCGCTCCGTTCGCCCTCGCTTCGCTCGGGCTCACTATGCTCCCCACCCTGCCCCCTAATCCCACCCGCCCCTACTATTGCTTAATTTATATCTCTCAAACCACTCCCACCTCCCTCGCAACCAATCAGCCACAACCAATATCACACTCTCGACCTATCTCATCACCCTCTACTAACCCCTCCTACTCCCATACCATTATCAAATCTCCTCCCAACAATCATGTCCACCTCCACAAATATACTACTATCCATTCTACCAGCCCTACTAATTATCCCATTTCAACTCTCCTCCTATGAAAACACAGTACATCTTGGCTTTCACTATCCCAGATTCAGTACCTCCACCCCTCCACTTCTACTAAATACCCCCCATCCTGTCTCTTCCTTGAACCTCCATACTAATGCCTCACCTAACTTTGTCCCTATCAGGCCTAAGTACATCCACAACAAACCTAGATACTATCATCATACACTGCTCCGAGTCTGGAAACTCATAATCAGAATAAAAAATAACCTTACCAAGGATGGAGACATCCACCCAAACCCAGGCCCAAACACCTCATCTATGCCCAATCTCTCAGATAAAACCCCAACCACTATAAGCCCAACTCACAGACCCCACGACTCCTTGCTGGCTTGTCACCTAAACATCAGGAGCATAAACAACAAAACCCAGCACCTACATGCTCTCCTGGCAGTATATTCACCTGAGATACTCTGTCTCACAGAAACATGGCTAAAACCTGCCACCAAAGACACTGAAGTCCTGCCACCCGGGTACAACATGCATAGACTTGATCGCACCCATAAAAAGGGTGGTGGGGTAGCAATACTCTATAAATCCACCATATCTGTAACCATGGCCACCTTACAACCCCCCCCTATTCAATAACACTGAAATTATCATTGCAAAGCTACACATTAACAAACAAAAAAGCATAAACATTGTCTGTGTCTACATTCCCCCAGGAAAGAACATTGACACTCTAGAGGAATTCCTGACCTGGCTCAACAATAACCAGCCACAGGAAACTATAATCCTCGGGGACGTCAACATAGACTGGTCAGCCTGTTCCACTCAACCTTCAATGACCCACATTAACCTCCAAGGATTTACCGAAACCATAACCTCACCCACTAGGCCAAGTAAATCACATAACAAGGCTAGTACTATAGATTGGATACTTATCAATAACTTCCCCCATCTCTATTCAACAGGCACTCTACCAGATGATCTAAGTGACCATAGCCTGAAATATATACTCAGACACAAGATCAACTACCATCTGCAACCCATATATAGAACTATAAGAAGCAACAGAAGCTTTGACCCTCTAAAATTTAACAGTGAACTAAAGGCGTGCAACTGGACTGCACTACAATGGCTCCCACTAGATGAAGCAGTCTCCTACTTCAACGACAAATTCCTCACCATCCTCAACCTCCACGCCCCTAGTAGGACTAGTAGAACCAAGGTCAATACTGCACCTTGGCTCACCAAAGAAACCAGGGACAAAATGATATCAAGAAATAAAGCATGGGCCACCTACCTCACAACTAAAACCCAACCCGACCAACTCCTATTTAGGCAACTAAGAAATGAGGCAAAAAAATCCATAACAGAAGATAAAAAGAACTATTACCACCACTTACAACAAGCACACAAAACTAAACCCCAGAAATTCTGGGCAGGAATTAACAGACTACTCCATCCAGGACAAACAACCACCCCAAACCCAAATGGTACCAATCAAAAAACTCCAGAAGACACAGCAAACTCCTTTAACTCCTTCTTTACAGAAACCATCCAAAATTTAGCTAACCAACTCAAACCCACAGGACTTAATCCTAACAAAGAAATGTCCAGCACAATAGTCCCCTTCAAACTCCAATCCGTCCCCACCAAACTCATTAAGACCCTACTTAGTAAACTAAGACCAACCACCCTGGCTGCAGACCTCCTACCAGCTAACTACTTACAACAAGCTGCAGAAGCAATCGCATACCCTATTTCTGTCCTTATCAACTGTACCATATCAGAAGCCGTTATCCCCAGCATATGGAAAATCTCACATGTAATACCACTACACAAGGGGCAGTTCTACCGAACTGTCCAACTACAGGCCCATAGCTATTCTGTCCCCACTAGCTAAAATCATGGAAAAGTGTGTTCATATTCAACTCATGAAATATCTCACACAGAACAAACTATTATCTAATTCACAACATGGCTTTAGACCCAATCACAGCACCACAACAGCTCTCCTCTCCTTCTCTGATGCCATCAACCACAATCGTAACAATAACAATCTGTCCTCTGCCCTCTTCTTAGACCTTTCCAAGGCCTTTGACATGGTAGATCACAAAATGTTAGTGAAAAGTTTGGAAGCCCAAAACTTAAACAAGCAAGCCCTCCAATGGTTTGAGTCTTACCTACAAGACAGACAACAGGCAGTACTGTGGAAGGGCAAACTCTCCTCTCACCTCCCCATCAAACTTGGAGTTCCTCAGGGATCAATACTAGGTCCCTTTCTTTTTTCCATCTTTATAAATGAACTTAGTGCAGTCATACCAGAGGCTACCTGCATTCAATATGCAGATGACTCGACCTTGATCTGCTCTGCCTCCTCCCCAACAAAACTTTTCACATTAACCCAAAACACCTTCAACAAGGTTGAAAATTGGCTATTAAACCAAAAACTAATACTAAACCCCAACAAAACTAAGTTACTTCTCTTCACCCCAACAAATAGAACCAAACCACCCTCATTCAACATAACAGCTAATAATGGCATCATCATCTCCCCAGTAACCCAAACCAAACTATTGGGTGTCATGATCGATGACAACCAACCTTAGGTTTGATGTACATATCAACCAAACCATAAAAACTATCAATAAGAAATTTGGCAGCCTCTATAGGATCAGATCATTCCTAACCCCGCCAGCAAGAACTGCTATTGCCAGATCGCATCTCTTATCAACCCTTCTCTACACCTCCCCTCTCTTCTCCGACCTGAGTAAAACTGACCTCAAAAAATTGTCAACTTCCTATAACCACATAGCCAGATTTGCTACTGGCACACCCTACCGGACCCACCACTGCCAGAACCTGAAACTCTTAGGCTGGCTGGAACTACAACAACTCCTCCAACTCAACCAGCTCTTAGTAGCCCATAAAATTCTCCACCACCCAGACATTACTCCAGCCCTTAGTAACATAATCCGCCCTTATAGTAACAATCGGACACTCCGCTCATCCAGCAAACTATTAGTACTTATGACCAAATCAAACCACACTGCAGGTGACTCCCTCTTTGCCAACTCTGTCGGTAAATATTGGAACTCACTACCTGATAACATTACCCAAGAATCTTCACCAACGATATTTAAACATAAACTAAAAGCCACCTTAAGTCACACTGGCTATGCCCCTGCACCAACCCGGACTAGTACCCCTGACTCTCCTCGACCGTACTACCCTACCAGTCCACCCAATCATATTGATCAATCATACAAACTAATCTAGGTCTGATTGCCTTAATAAATTTCCTAAACCATACGTAACTAAGGAACTCTCTCCTATTTCTACCACTTATTGTATGTCTCCTATGGATTGCCTTATGGATGGATACATTCTGCTTTGTCTGGTATTACCATGTATGTCCTGTAATTGAAATCATTGTGCTATCTACTTTTTTCTTTGTACTCACATTTACTTAATGTTATTTACCCAATATGTGTAATACTTCTAAATTGTTGTATGTCTGGAGCTTTTTCTCCCCGGGACTCCGCTAAAAACGGATATGTATCCAGTCGGACCATCCCGGTCAACAAATGTAAAATAAATAAATAAAAAAGCTACCAAGTAATGTCCAAACTACAGTCAGACTAACATAACATTACCCAAGTCCAGCTCTGGAGCTGTACTCATGCATTAACAAATATAACAGGCACTACAGGGATGTAACACTAGTGGAAAACAGACACTGGTGTGAAATTGCATACCCCCAAACAATTGCACCACAGTCACAGTGACATACCAGTAAGCAAACTGAACATTACAGTATAATGACTGTGTGAGCAACAAAATCCCGTTTGCCACTCACACATTACGCCTACATATACTGCCCCAAGTCACAGTGTAGTGGGAATCGTGAGGTGTTATGGGACATGTCAAGGTCGGCATGTGCAAACATATACAGGCAATAGGGAACCAGAAACTGGAGCAGCATGCACAATCAGATAGAAAGAGCCCTTGACACTCATATATACCCCCTCCTTACACAGCCCAAATAACATGTACACACTACACTGCTACACAATCCTGACAGTCTTTTAACAAAGGGCAGACATACACAGACCTCCCAAATGTATAGTTTCCCACAGAATGTAAAGGCACAGGACTCATATCTATGACTGCTTCCTTGTTACATGTCTGGGGGGGTCTATGACATCACTGGGATGGTAGCAGGAATGAATGCAATAAATAATGATACTACATACCTCTGAACCTCTTCGTGCATGATATCTGCACAAAGCCTGACATAATTGGGGGACAGAGGCCCAAACACAGGGGTATATTGGACATATTGCTGTTATAAGTGTAGACAGTTGCTGGTGTTACTGGGTTTGTTGTCACATACCTTTTCTGAGGGATATGAAGTCAGTAACACCAATGGATGTCAGCATTTACTGACTGCATTCCCCAGCATATCCTACTGATTAACCAAGGACAACTGTCTGGGGAACAGACCAAACATATAAGCTATGCATCTGGACAGTGTAGAGGTATGACCATAGTGATGCAACAGAATGGAAATACCTTGACAGCTGCCAAACATGTCACCCAGCACCTTATGAAGTGCAGTAAGAACAACATGACACTCCCCCACATCACCTCTGGACAATTACCTATGTATATTCAAATATAGCATGCACTACAGGGATGGAATTGTAGTGAAAAGCAGAGACTGGTGCAAAAATGTCCACCTCCAAAACATTTGCACCATACTCACAGCAACATACCAGTACCCAAAATGAACTCTAGAGTAGAACAATTGTCTGAACAAACATATCCTGATTGCCAGTCATACAGTACACCAACATAGACTGGACCAATTCACAGTGTACTGGGAATCCTGAGGTGTTATCGGACATTTCACAGTCAGCCTCTACAAGCATACAGAACTGATAGAGTGCCAGCAGCTGTAGCAGCATGCAGAGTCAGATAGGTAAAGGATGTATGGCACTCACATCTGCTACCCTCCCTATCCAGCCCAACAAACATCTACACACAACACTGCTACACAGTCTTGGCAGTCTGTTCACAATGGCCAGACACACATAACTGTCACATGTGCAGATTTCCAGAGAATTACCAGGGTGTGGAACCATAATCCTAGCCACTGCTGCATACCATGGCAAGGAGTCTGCCATGTCATTGGCATGATAACTGAAGTGCAGTTGGTAATTAATGATATACCATACGTCTGCACCTCATAGTGCAGGAAATCTGGACAACACATTATGTACTTGTGGGACAGGGGGCTGGAAAGAGGGACATATCACACATAATGGTGTTACAAACTGAAACAGTAGCTGGTGTTACACATGTTGTAACATAACATCCCTGAAGGATATGATGCCTAGAACACCAATGGATGTCAACAGTTACTGACTACAATCCTCACATTATCCTACCAACCCCACAAAAACAGATGTTGTTCAAGGAACAGACCAAGCATAAAAGGAAAACATCTGGCCAGTCTGTGGACAACATGCCAGTAGAGAGGTATGTCAGAGGCATATCACTGTGAGATGTGACATAACCCAGTAAATGCATGTCCAGATGAACCCTGTCAATCTAGCAACCCTCCATGTGTACAACAGCACTAATGACATACAATCTGTACCCAATTCTGGATCTTTTTCCCCCATGTTGTTGGGCTGTCTCCACATGTCCTGACCTGTGAGGTATTTCCACCTACTGTCTGTGAAGCTGTAGTTCCCGTACCTCCATAATGTCCCCTGCACAGGCAAGGAAAATGGGCAAGGCCCACATGAAGGGCATCTGATATGTTGAAACTTACAGCAGTGTCCAGGCCCACACCACAATACTATGTGGGCACCTACATAGCTTTATGGCCTCAGCAATACCTAACAGGACAACATCAACCCCCTCAAGGTAGGCTGAATGCCTGTGGTGGACAGCAGCAATACACAAATACCATCACAGTGGAAATAATCACAGGACGGGCCAAGAAGGAACAGGTGCTACATTGGAAGCCATGTCACCTTGTTCTGCACAAGCAAATAAAGTCACAGGTGATGTACCCTAAGGCTGTCTTTGAGTGCAAACTGGAGACATCCACCAAGGCCAATCACTAGGCCGTTCAGACATGTGTCTGCAATTCCAGAGGCAGCACACATATCTGCTCTGTAGTGGTGGTTAATAACACCACATACACATATGCCATGGATATAGGCAACTGGCTGCAAACAGGTGAAGTGTAAACATCATCCCCCCTGTCCCCCCATAGGTATACATGTGCATGTACAGCACCTGCCCCCCTCCCCTTATGATCAGGAAGCAGGTCTGTAATGCCCTCTCAAAGGCAACACATAGAGGTCTCCATAGGCCTAATACCATTCCTGGCTGCATCCAACATGAACACAGGCATGGGTTATCAGACACATTCTGCAGTGTAGTCAACCACAGCCTGAGCACCGATGTCATCCCTTCTGCATAGAGGACAGACAGAAAATTGATAGAAAACAAGTTATGCATTAGCATTAATGTTCAGAAGGATACAAGTCTGAAACTGAAATGTATGCCATAATGTCATGACAGCAGTCCTCAATGACATGGCCGAAAATCTCAATACTCTCCATTTAATATAGTAATATAATATTAATATCCAATAGGCGATAAATAAAAATATACAGCTCAAATCCCCAAACCAAGATAGTGTAGTGGTCAGAATCCCAGCTTTGCATGCAGGTATACATGGCTCAAGTAATACAACAGGCAATCTAAATTTACATGGGAAAGCAGTGTTAAAAGTGCTATGTTTATATTAAAATATGTGGTAAGTTATTTTTGTCACCCAGGGTAGTGTAGCTGGTGTAAAATGGATGTGTGAGGGCATATAACATGCGAAAACACCCATGTATACATGTTCCCCATAAAGTATAGTTACACCGTTTGCTACTGTAATGAAAGCACATACAGCCATGTCATGTATTGGAAATCCTATACACTTACTAAATGAAGTCATTAGACATTAAAGTGGTATATTATGAGAATGAACTGTGAGCAATGGTTAGCAATGCTCAGCAGGTTTAACAACACATTTCTGTTGTACTCACCCCCCTCTCTCTGGGGATTGAGTGTCCCAATTCACCTCCAAATTCTGTACAAATGCACAGCTGTTGCTGTATAAGAAATAAACAGCTATGGACATTCTGTATACCTATCCTGCACATCTGTAGCTATTTTTCATATTGTTCTTCCCTCTGCGTGCCCCTTTCCACCACTTTCTTCTCACCCCTTTCTCCTTTCTTTTAAAGAATTAGTGCAGGCGTAAGCATGAGTAAGAAGCTGTAATAGCAACAGAATTATCTGCCTATCATGTCTTAAACCCAAGTTCCCGTACACATTAGTCAGAGTAATGTACCACTACACCATCTGAGCTGAAGGGACTGCTGCTGCTTTTTCCAACATATGCTTATTCAACAGTAGGGAAAAGATTCCATAGAATCAGTCAGGTTTCATATTTATACTTATACACGTATATATGTATGGAGATTCATATATATATATATATATATGTGTATATATATATATATATATATATATATATATATATATATATATATATATATATATATATATATATATATATATATATATATATATATATATATATATATATATATATATAAAATATAAATACTGATATACAGATAAAATATACACATATATATATATATATATATATATATATATATATATATATATATATATATATATATATATATATATATATATATATATATATATATATATATATATATATATATATATATATATATATATATATATATATATATATATATATATATATATATATATATATATATATATATATATATATATATATATAGGTTCATAGGCTCATAGGTAGGTACTAGGCTATCGACCCGAGGGCCTATATAAGCCTATCCAACAAGGTTCTCTGGCTTACGCCACCCAAGAAAGTTATTTTCCTGTGTCACTGTCAACAGAGACACAGAAGTGATCCCCGGGGTGTATTTCCTATTTCCCATCCACTCATCAAGATTTTTGTTGAAGAGTGCTAATGAAGAACTTTGCTTAACATAGATGGGTAGCCTGTTCCAGAGTATGGGAAGTCTCTGTGACAGGAATCTATTCCTCCAGCATCTCCTTTTTATTGTGGTGACAAGGTTTAGGTCTCTAGAGCGTGTAGCTCAGAGGGATTGAGATTTCTTTAGATGTAGCATGTCCGAAAGCTCTGAGTTTAACATAGCTTTATATGTTAGGCAGAGATCACCTTGGAGTAGGCGATATGCTACGGAGTAAAGCTGGAGTTTTCTGAGATGGTCAGTGTAGGGCATCTGTTTGAGGCCAGTAATCCTCTTTGTGAGTTACTTCTGTGGCCTTTCCAGCTGCTGCAGATGTCTTGTGAGGTACATTCCAAAAGGGGAGTTGTACTCTATAATGGGGCTAATGAGTGTCGAGTAGAGGGGAACATTGACCTCTTTTTTCCTGGATGAGAACCCTTTTATGATGAGGTGTACCACGTAGAAGGATTTCCTGACTACTGTGGTGATGTGACTATCAAAGGACAGACTACTGTCCACCTGGGTCCCAAGGTTTCTTGTCACACATTCGGTGTTAAGTAGACTGCTGTCTATGTAGAAGTTCATGGATACAGAGTTTATACCAAAGGGGATGACAATGCACTTTTTGGCATTGAGCTTGAGGCCATGGCTCTGACACCAGGCATCTGTCTCAGCGAGGCCCTTCGGTAGGATGTCCACATCATTTGGGGACTCGACTATGGCTCCTAGTTTGCAGTCATCTGCGAACTTTGTTAACCAGAGGCCTTCTGTGTTAGCCTGTACTTCAGAAAAGTAGATACCAAACAGGAGAGGCCCCAGGACTGAACTCAGTGGTACTCCACTTGTCACTGGTTTGAGGTCAGATTTGGAGTGTGCAACTTTTACAGTGTGGGTTCTGTCAGTGAGCCAGTTGGCAACCCATCTTGTGACGTATGGATTTATACCTAATTTAGTAAGTTTAGCTAAAATTCCAGAATGGGGGATGGTGTGTGTATATACATATATATATATATATATATATATATATATATATATATATATATATATATATATATATACTCATAATATGTAGTGGAGTCATACCTCAGAGCCATACCTACCAACCTCTTAAATCTGGCCCAAGGCTTTCCAAATAAGGGACAATGGGACAAAACTAGGGACATATTTCAAATATCGCTCTTATAAATGTAGAATGTTGCCAGAGTGACAGGGCTTAATTCAGCATACATGTTCTGAAAGATGTAAGTTCTGAAACTGAAAGTTATGTCATCAATTACTGTCAGAAATCCTTAGATCATCACAGTGATTTACAAGGGATATGAAAATAATGCATCTGTGGAACAGACCAGAAATATGAGCAATAAACCTGGACATACTGCAACAATTCAGACAGTCCCAAGGTAGGCTCAGAACCCCTTAGTGCAACAAACCTGGGCCAGGCCTGACAAAGTGGGGGCTACAGCCATGGAAATAAAGACATATCTGAAATACTGGAGTAGATAAGCTGCCACAGTTGCCGCAGTAACACCCTCATGTCTGTCTTAACATATATTGACTGTAATAGCACAAGTCCAACACTCATTTACTTCTTGCTAGTTAGTGAGTGAAATCCTCACATCAGCCCACTGATGTGTCAGAAATACACAACACTTATGAGGGCCAGGCAACACTATGTCCTACAAATATCTGGACATAGCATCACATTAGGGAAACTACACTCAGCTGCTAAGCATGTCACCAAACTCTGTCAAAACTACAGTCAGACTGACACAACACTAACCCAAATCTGCTAGGGGGAATTACACATGTATTGGGCAAATATATCAGGCACTACAGGGATGTCACAGCACTGAAAAACAAACAGTGTGAAAGTGCATACCCACAATCAGTTCAACCACAGTCACAGTGACTAAAGCATCTCAACATGTTTGCCACTCACACAATACCCCCACATATACTGGCCCAATTCACAGTGTACTATGATGCCTGACTATGGTATGGGGCATGTCTCAGTCTGCTCCCACAAACATATACAGCTGATAGACCACCAGAAACAGGAGCAGCATGCACAGGCAGAGAAAAAAGGAGCCATAGCACATACATCCATGCCCCTCCCTACACAGGCCAAATAACATTGACAGAATACACTGCTACACAATCCTGACAGTCTGTCAGCAATTGCCAGAAATACACAGACCTCTCAACTGTACAGAGTCCCACAGAATGTCCAGGTTTTCCCCTCATATATAAGGCATCTTCCACATAACATGTCTGGCAGTCTGATACATCACTGGAATAAGGTCAGGAGTGTAGGCACTAAATAATCATATACCATATCTATCAACCTCTTAGTACATGACATCTGGACAAAGCCTGACATAGTTGTGGGACAGAGGCCCAAAAACATGGGCATATTTGAAATATTGCTGTTATAAACTGCAAATGTTGCTGTTGTAACAGGGTATATCTTTTCTGAGGGATATGAAGTCAGAAACACAAATGGATGTTAGCACTTACTTGATTGCAATCCCCAGAATATGCTACTGATTTTCCAATGACAAAAAATGTCTGAGGAACACACCAAACATAGGAGTCCAAATTCTGGCCATTTTGGGGATAGCCCTGCACTGTGAGAGTTATGTCAAACATATAACACTGTCAGAGTTAAATTCACACAGGAACTCCATGTCCACACAAATCCTGTTAGACTAGTAATAATTCAAATGTATAACAGCAATACTTACATTCTGTCCCTATGTCTGGAACATTCTCCCCCATTCTGTTGGCCTGTCTCCACATTTTTGGTTGTAAGAGGTATTTCCAAATACCCTCTGTGATGCTGTTCTTCACACACCTCCATGAACTTCTTCTCACTGGCAAGGAAAATGGCCAACACTCACATGACATACTCAATGATAGGAGTGTGTTGCCATGCCATTGGCTATATGAATAGCAACACAGCTGTCCTGCATGCAATTATCAAGTGGGGGACACCAACTGTTGCTCAGGCCATCAGCTGTTCATGAGCATTACCTACAAAAGGCAAGCCACTGCCTATGCCAAACAGATGTACATCTACATCCTTGAGAGAGAAAGAGAGAGAGAGAGAGAGAGAGAGAGAGAGAGAGAGAGAGAGAGAGAGAGAGAGAGAGAGAGAGAAGGAGAGAAACAGCAAAAGGAAAAATAAAACAAAGCAGGGTATAACCACCTACACTTTAATAAAACAAACAGGTATGTCAAACAAGTAAGCATGTAATGGACCTTAGTAGGGGGTATGTAAGAATAGGGAATAGGAACTGTAACATATATGTCTCAACAAGACTTGCTGTACTGATATACTGCTGATCAGAACCTATGGCCATAGCATCTGGGTCGGCCTGCAGTGCCATAGATCATAGATCAGACCTCTGAGTCACCCCAGGAAAGGATGGCTCACATATGGCTACTACTGCAGTGTGTGTGTTGAACAATACTGACTGTGACAATGCTAGGCCAGCTACTGGGATGTCGTACATATTCATATCTTACTTGTGAATACAACTATGATATACTTGGCTGTCTCAGAAATGTGCAAAACCTATACATGGTATTTGCATAGTAAAGTACTGTTGCACATGTGTGTGTTGAACTGCATGTGATACACTGAGCTCATACATTAAAATGTCCACAGTTATGCACACTGGCCATATGTGTGCTTCATATTTGTAGTCATTTACTCATACAGGTGTGTTATGTCTGGCAAATCATTGGCAGATATGTAAAGACTGACATTACATCTCCTTCTTTTTCTTCTGGCTGTTCCCATTTGGGGTCGCCACAGTGGATCATCGGTTGCCATTTTTGCCTGTCCTCTGCATCCTACTCTGTCACACCAACCAACTGCATATCCTCTCGCACCATATCCAGGAACTTTATCTGAGGCCTTCCTCTTTTCCTATTACTTGGCAGCTTCATCCTTACCATCCTTTTCCCAATATACTCAGCATCCCTCTGCAGCACATATACAAACTGATATAATCTTGCCTCTCTGGATTTGTCTCAAAACCATCCAACATGGGCTGACCCTATCATATACACATTGCTGATCCTGTCCACCCTCGTCACAACCAGTACAAATCCTAACATCTGTAACTCTGCCACATCCAACTCTGACTCCTGCCTTTTTGTCAATGACACTATCTCAAACCCATATAATATAGCTGGTCTCTCTACTCGGTTGTAGATCTTCCCTTTCACTTTTACTGGTACTTGTCTGTCACAAATCAGTACTGACACACTTCTCCACCCTCTCCATCTTGCCTGTACTCTGTTCTTCACCTGTCCTCCACAGTCATCATTACTCTGAAATGTTGATCCCAATCATTTATAGTCATTCACCTTTGCCAATTCTTCTCCCTGCACCCTCAACATTCCACTACCTTCCCTCTCATTCACACACTGATATTCTGTCTTAGTCCTGCAGCCCTTCATTCTTCTCTCTAGAGCATATCTCCACCTCTACAGGGTCTCCTAAATCTGTACCCTATTCTCAATACTGACCACAATGTCACATGCAAATATTATAGTCAATGGGGACTCCTGTATGATCTTGTCTGTCAACATGTCCATCACCATGCAAATAAGAAAGGGCTCACAGCTGATCCTTCATATCATCCCATCTCCACCTTAAACGTATCTGTCACTCCCGCTGCAGAACTAACCACTGTCACACCACTCTTGTACATATTCTGTACCAGTCTTACATATATTTCTGCCACTCATGACTTCCTCATACAATGCCACAACTCCTCTCTAGGCACCCTGCCATATGCTTTCTCTATGTCCAGAAAGACACAAAGCAACTCCTGACCTTCTCTGTACTTCTCCATCAACACTCTCAGAGCAAACATCACATCTGTAGTGCTCTTACCTGGCATGACAACATACTGCTGATCACTAATCATCACCTCCCTTCTTAACCTAGCTTCCACTACTCTTTCCCATGATTTCATGCTGTGACTGATTAATGTTATTCCTCAAGGTTACTACAGCTCTGCACAACAACCTTATTATTAAAATGGTACACAAATACTTTCTCTTCACTCCACATGCAACCTCTCCCTTTCCAAGATATCATTAAACAATCTGGTGAAAAACACCACTGCCATTTCCACTAAACACCTCCATGCTACCACAGGTATGTTATGTAGACCAACAGGCTTTCCAGTATTCATCCTCTTCATAGCTATCCTTACTTCCTCCTTGGTAAGCTGTTGCACATCCTGATTCACCATACTCACATCATCCAACCATCTCTCTCATTCTCTTCATTCATCAGCCTTTCAAAGTACTCTGTCATTCTGCTCAACACACTCTCCTCGCTTGTGAGTACATTTCCCTCATTATCCTTTATCACCCTTATCTGTTGCACATCTTTCCTAGCACAGTCCATCTGTCTAACCAACTGGTACAAGTCCTTTCATCCGTCCTTAATGTCCAACCTGTCATGCAAGTCTTTATATGCCTCATTCTTAACCTTTGTCACCTCTCTCTTTGCCATGCACCTCACCTCTTTATACTGCTGTCTACTTTACTCATCTCTCCATCAATCCCACTCCTTCATCCCCAACATCTTTCTCTGTATACTGTCCTGTACTTCTTCAGTCCACCACCAGGTGCCCTTGTACTCCTTCCTCAATCCACATGTCATGCCAAGCACCTTTCTAGCTGTCTCCCATACTAGCAATGCTGTACTTACCCAGAACTCCACTTCACAATCACTCTTTTCCAGTTCCCACCATTTGATCCTTGGTGCTGCTCTCACACTCCTCCTCTTCTTGATTATCAACGTCATCTTACAGACCAAAAGTCTCTGCTGCCTAACTACACTATCCCCTGTCATCACTTTACAGTCTCCAATCTCCTTCAAACTGACCACCCAACATTGGATATATTCCACCTGCGTGCATCACCCTCCACTCTTGTATGTCACCCTATGCTCCTCCCTCTTGTTATAGTATGTATTCACCATAGCCATGTCCATCCTTTTTGCAAACTCCACTACCATCTCACCACCTGCATTCTTTTGCTTAACACCATACATACCCATCCCTTCCTCATCCCCTCTGTTCCTTTCACCAACATGGCCATTGAAATCTGCTGCAAAAGCCAATCTCTCACCCTTGGGTACAGTCATCACCATGCCATCCAACTGACTTCACATTTCTCTTTCTTATCCATCGCACAACCAACTTGCAAAGCGTATGCACTAACAACATTCATCATTACACCATCAATTTCCAGATTCATAAACATCACTCTATCAGACACTCATGTCATCCTCCAAAAACACCCTTGGCATACTGTTCCTTCAGGATAATCCCTACCCCCTTTCCCCTCCCATCCACAGTCTGATAGCACAATTGTGACCTGCCTCTGATACACCTGGCCATACTCTCCTTCCATCTGGTTTCTTGCACACACAATATATCCACCTTCCTCTGGTCATCATATCAGATAGCTCTGTCCCTATACCAGTCATACTGCCAACATTAAAAGTTTTTACCCTCACTACCACACTCCTAGCCTTTCTCCTCTCTTCCTGCCATATGAGTATTGGACATCCTCCAGGTTATGTCTGTCAATGTAAAGGCTACTGTGCTATTGAATGACTCAAGTGTGTTACAGCAATATTAATATAGTGTCACTAATGTTGTCCCATTGCCCCTCATGTATGTGTGGCATCCTACAGATGTCCTGCTCTAATGGGTTGAGAGGGATGACTGTGCAACAAGAGTGTGAATACAGTGTGCCATACTGATATAAAACAGAAATGTATATCAGGTATTACCTGTGCACATATCAGTATGAGTAGGTGTATCTGGCCACATCATAACAACAGACATGGGATGCAAAATGTCAGTTACATAAGCTGTACATGTTGTACACGTGTGTAATCTTAGTCACTGTGCATCCAACAGAGTGACATTTCTACAACTACTGGTTGTTGCATTGCCCTGGCACAGACATGGGTACTACAATAAGCATGATTATCTGTTTGAAATTGGAGAGGTGTCCAACTGTGTTATGACTGTGTGTCCATGTCTACTACAAGCAGCTATATGAACACCAACATAGCTGTATGGACTCAGCAATACCTTACTTGTAAAATCTGCATCCACCAAAGTGGAGTAATCCCCTTTGCTGGACAGCAGCAATACACAAACCATAGACTTGGTCCCTATATTGGCTGTACCGGGCAAATTAGGAGCAGGCATCAAGTCAGCCTTTGTCTGAACAAGCATATTTATTTTATTTATTTATTTATAGTTTGTTTGCCAGGATAGTTCATTGGGCCACGAGGATCCCATTTTCAATGGAGTCCTGGGGAGAAAAGCTCCAGAAAATTACAAATTACAGATTTAAAACAAGAGTAAGTTACTAGAGAAATGTAATGTGCACAAATGAAGCAAAATTAAACAAATAGAAAAACACATATTAGTAGAGTGCACATATTAGTACAATGCAATGAGTGTAATATTTACAAACAGTCAAAGTTTTTAACAGTTTAACATATTAGCACAATGCAATAACAGAAGCATATAAGGTCACATGTGGAGTACTGTAAGGCTAACTATTTTATTTATTTTTATTTATTTATTTATTTTACATTTGTTAACTGGGAAAGTCCGACTGGACACAGGTCCATTTTCAGCGGAGGCCTGAGGAGATAAACTCCAAACAACACATACATAGAATAACAGGAGATTACATGGAACATTCATTTCATGTTATGAGAGCTTTCATTGCATACACGAGTAGATGATACATATAGTATGGAATACGTTAAATTAACAGTTCATACAAAAGTCAAACATTGAGGTATAGAGTATCGAAAGACATCTACTCAAAAGACCTAAAAGAGGCAGAATTTCATATTCATGAAACAGACTATCTGAGAGTAATTGGGGTACAGAGGAGTTACCTTTTCAAGAGTTAGCCTGGTAAATGGCATGACCATAACCAATTATTCTGAAAATGTTTTTTTCAGGAGTTTTTTAAACTGAGTAGTGGAGGTGGTAGAGGTTATATGGCTTGGTAGGGTGTTCCATTTTTTGGCAATGGTGCTGTCGAAAAGGGATTTGCCAGCATCATTTCTGTGCTTGATTACTTTTATGAGGTTTTGGTTACTGGATCTAAGAGTTCTAGTGGGGGTGTGTGGTTGTATGAGTTCATGTAGTGCAGGGGTTAGGTTGGGAAAGTAGTAGAGTTTGTGAACAGTAGATAGTTGGTTGAGTAGTAGCATATGAAATAGCTCCAACCAGTTGACTTGTTTAAGTGACCAACAGTGATGGGACCTATAAGGGGACTGGGTAGCAAATGTAGTGATTTTGTTGTAACAAGATTCCATTTTATTTAGGTCGGTTTGCTGGAGATTAGTTAAGATGGGAGAGGCATATAAGAAGATGGATAGGAGATGGGTCCTTGCAGTGCTTATTCCTATAAAGGAGTCCAAGTTTTTTGTTAACTTTCTTGATGTGGTAGACTATCTACTGCTAGACTATCTACTGTTCACAAACTCTACTACTTTCTCAACCTAACCCCTGCACTACAGGAACTCATACAACCACACCCCCCCACTAGAACTCTAAGATCCAGCAACCAAAACCATCCAATATGGATGTCAAATTTAAGATTGTTGTCAATTTCAACACCTAGCAGTTTTGTGTGTGTGGTAGGGCTGATTTGAGTGTTGTCTTTGGATTTGATGGAGAAGCTGTCACTTAGGGGTGGTGGTTTTCCTGGGCCAAATATAATAAGTTTGTTTTGTTTTGGGATTGAGAAGAAGTTTGATATTGGTAAAACATGATTCTGTGAGGGTGAAGTAGGTCTGGGTTAAGGATTGAAGTTCATGTAGTGTGGAGTCGGTGCATATAAGGCTGGTGTCATCTGCATATTGTACTACTGACACAGAGAGTGAGGAGAAAATGATGTGGTTAGTATATAAGGAGAACAGTAAGGGATTGAGAATAGACCCTTGAGGGACTCCTATGGTAACTAGCAATAGGGGGGATAGTTGGTCTTTCCAGAGAACTGGTTGTTGATGGCCAGATAGGTAGCTGTTAAACTAAGCAATAGAGGAGGGGCTTATGTTTATGCTAGAAAGTGAATTGAGAAGAATACTGTGGTTAACCATATCAAAGGCTTTTGATAAGTCTAAGAATATAAAGGAAACAAACAGACCATTGTTTCTGTGGTGGTTAACTATACCTGTGAATGATAGGAGGGCTGTGTTTGTGCTGTGAGATGGTCTAAAGCCATGTTGTGAAGAAGAGAGAAGGTTATCTTTGAGGTGTTGCATTAGTTGAGTGTGAACCACTCTTTCTAATATTTTGGATAGAGATGATAGGATTGCAATAGAATGATAATTGGTCAGCTCTAAGGAGTTTCCACCTTTGAGTAGTGGAATAATGTGTGAGGTTTTCCAGGAGGTGGATACTTTGTTTTCCAGCAGTAATCTATTTATGATAATAGAGAGTGGGTAGGCTATGGCATCAGCTGATATCTGAAGGAAGTCTGCTGAAAGCTTATCAGCTGCTAGTGTGGTAGTGTGGTTGTTTTTAGTTTTTTGAGGAGCTTAGAAATTGCCCTGGTGGACACAGGGTGGAGGTTGAAAGTGGGAATGTTGGGTTGAGTATTGAGAAAGGTGGGGGTATTTGTTGGTGTGGGTCTATTGGTGCTGTATTGAGAATTGGCCAGGGTTTGGACAGTTTTGGTAAAGAATTTGTTGAATTGTGTGGGAATGTCTTCAAGATTGCTAGGTAGCACTGGGGATGGGGTGGTGTTTTTTCCTGGGCAGAGTATGCTATTTAATGTGGCCCAAAATTTCTGGGGATTATGAGCATGTTTTTCCTGCATGTTTTTGTAGTAATTGGCTTTGTCTAGTTTGATTTGCTTTTTGGTTTTGTTTAGGAGTTGTAGATAGTTTTGTCTAAGACATAAGGTTTTATTTCTCTGATATCGTGGCCAAGCTTTGTCTCTTTCTTTCATTTTAGTTTTGGTGTCTTTGGTGAGCCATAGGGCATGGTTAGTTTTTATTCTAATGGTTCGGGAAGGTGCATGATGGTTTAGGATGTTTAGGAAGGTTGAGTTGAAATGTTCAACGGCGTTGTCTAGGGCTAATTGTTTAAGGGGGGTCCAGTTGACACTTTGTAGTTCTTGGATGAAGTTAGTGGCTATAAACTTTTTTTCTGTTGCGAACTTCCCTGAGGATGGGTTGGTTGATAGATTGCGATTAATACCTAATTAGGTAGGTTGGGTGATGGTCACTTATGCTGACTGGGAGACAGCCTGATAGGTGAGTCTGAGTGGGGTCAGATACTAGGATCTAGTCCAAGACTGATTGGTGTTTGGATGATTTGTCATTTCTTGTGGGAGTTACTATGGTTTGGGTAAACATATGGAGGTTTAGAAAGGCAGAGGGATTGTGGCTGGAGCATTTTTTCCAGTCTATATTGAAGTGCCCTAATAGTATGGTTTCATGTGGAAAGGAGTTGGAAAGCCAGTTAAGTAGGTGTTCAGTGACAGGTGTTATTGCCTGGTGGGATACAGCCACCTGCAATAATTATGTGCTTAATGGGATTTATTTCAAATTTGCCAAGGATTAGTTCTACATCTTTGATTTATGGGTTATTGTAGTCTAGTTGCTCTATGGTGAGGTGGTTTTGGAAGAGGATTGCTACACCCCTTCCATTTTTTCCTATTCTATCTTTTCTAATCATATTGTAGCCTGGGCAGTAGTCTCATTATTGTGTTATGGTTTAAGCCATGTTTCTGTTAATAGTGTGACTTTAGGTTTGTATAGGGTAAGCAAAGCATGAAGGTCATGTGTTTTATTGAGTATGCTTCTTACATTGATGTTTAAGAAGAGGGTAGATGTTTTAGGACTATTGTAAAGGGCATTTAGCTGGTTTGGGGCAGGATTGCTAGGTGATGTAGGTTCTGGGTTGGGGTGTATGTCACCGCAACTAGTGAGTGTTTTGAGTAAGTGTGAGTAGTGTTTGCTAAATTTGTGTAATATTGTGCTTAGTCTTTGAGAGCTATGAGGGTTTATTTTGATTATTAGTTTGTAGTGTGGGTAAGCAAGGTGTTGGGTGTGGATGAGGATGTATTGCTCCATAGGGATGCTATTTAGTTTGGTGTGGTTAATTGTGGAGTCTGTCTGCCGGGGGGTGGGTGTGGTTTCTGAGCTGAGTGTGGTAAGAGGTTAGGTTGGAAAGAATAAGCAGAGTAAGGATTATAGTAGGGTAGAGTAGTTGGGTTGTTTGTGTGCAAGGCATGATGTACAGGTGGAGTTAATTGGTGTAGCAGAGGTGTATTATCTTTAGGAGGGGTTCCTGGAAGGGGAGGAGTCTTATGTGGGAGGAAATAGGTAGTTAAGTATAAAGGAAATGACCTGGGGGGTGGGTGGGAGGGGAGCGAATGGAGTGGGGCTACACCCCAGACAGGGAAGTGGGAAAAAAAAACAATCAGTTAGTCCAATCAGTATGTATGAGAGCACTTTCTCATTTCACTAGATTTAAAATATCTTTAGCAGAATTGCTGCAGGAGAGTCCCTTTCCTAATTCACTCTAGTTAGGAAACTAATGGGCTTTGTTGGATATAGGGAGGTAGGGAACAAGATTTAAGTATAAATTCCCCTTATTTCTTGGCAATTAAGCATGGATTGGGAGAGTTTCAGAAAGTTTAAACTGGCTGTTCAATGTGCGGTACTCAACAAGAGTTGTAGGGTGTACAGGCTAAGACAAATCAGGCCGTATGGTTACAAAGTTGCTTTTAACACAGTTTTTAAAACATACTTTGTTGCAGGGTCTTAGGCACACTAGTCAGCAGCTGTTTGTTTTCCTGGGAGAGGAGATTGCGGACAGAGATCTATTTCTGGGCAGAGGCACAATCTTTAAGTGAAGACCCAGTGTCTTATGGACAACTCTAGGAAGGGGTATAACAAGACATGTGAGTTAGTTTGAGCTATAGTTGAAAATGAAGGGGGTAGAGGGAGTAGTAAGTAGACAGAAGCTTTACTACATTAACCAAACATTACAACTTAGAGAATAGGGCATAATGCACGTTCATATGCAGTTAAAACATGCCTGTATACCAATGTAGTGTCTATCGCTAGCTATCAGGCTTCTCAAAAAAGTAACCTTTAAAGTGTAACTTATAATACATTTAGTTCTAGAAAAGTAAACAGTCAAAGCATCTAGCGCTAGCTATCAGGCACCAGCATTTGGATACACTAGTCACTTAACAAATGCAGTTTTGGTGTTTATCCTTTTAAATAGAAGCTAGTCAGACAATTGCTAGATACAGAGTTCAGTGTTCATCACAATTAGCATAATCGCAGTTGGTTTAACAGACTGTAATTGCATAGCAGAAACATTTACAGTTATGCAACACTAAATAACTGGCTTCTTTAAGAAATAGTGTAGTGGGAACAACATTCAATTAATTTTTAACAGCTAGAGTGCTGGAACGCTATAACAGTAGTTGTTATGCAATACAGGTGGGTGAGTGTATGTAGTTAATGCATATACCAGAGATAATAAAACATTTTGTGCTGGTAGCATTTGCTATCATAATCTTACCATGGCTAGCAGGTCCAATTCACTTAAAATGACATGAGATAAGGTTATTAAGCACTTTCCAACCCGAATGCCTGTTGAGCACGCTACTTTGAATTCCGAGGGGTAGAGGGCGGCCAGAATATCCCAGGGAAAGATTTACAAATGGCGCCCTAGGTTATGGGGGACTGATATGGGTTTAGACAGGATATGAGGAAATATTGGTGGGCTACACCCCAGACAGGAAGTGGGGAAAAAAAAGCAATCAGTTAGTCCAATCAGTATGTACGAGAGCACTTTCTCATTTCACTAGATTTAAAATACTTTTAGCAGAAGTGCTGCAGGAGAGTCCCTTTCCTAGGTCACTCTAGTTAGGAAACTAATGGGCTTTGTTGGATATGGGGAGGTAGGGAACAGGATTTAAGTATAAATTCCCCTTATTTCTTGGCAATTAAGCATGGATTGGGAGAGTTTGAGAAGGTTTACACTGGCTGTTCAATGTGCAGTGCTCAACAGGAGTTGTAGGGTGCACAGGCTAAGACAAATTAGGCTGTATGGTTACAAAGTTGCTTTTAACACAGTTTTTTAAAACATACTTTGTTTCAGGGTCTTAAGCACACTAGTCAGCAGCTGTTTGCTTTCCTGGGAGAGGAGATTGCGGTCAAAGATCTATTTCTGTGCAGAGACACAATCTTTAAGTGAAGACCCAGTGTCTTATGGACAAATTTTTTTGCAGGGTCTTAGGCACACTAGTCAGCAGCTGTTTGTTTTTCTGGAGAGGAGATTGCGGTCAGAGATCTATTTCTGGGCAGAGGCACAGTCTTTAAGTGAAGACCCAGTGTCTTATGGACAAATTTTGTTGCAGGGTCTTAGGCACACTAGTCAGCAGCTGTTTGTTTTCCTGGGAGAGAAGATTGCGGTCAGAGATTTATTTCTGCACAGAGGTACAATTTTTAAGTGAAGACCCAGTATCTTATGGACAAATTTTGTTGCAGGGTCTTAGGCACACTAGTCAGCAGCCGCTTGTTTTCCTAGGAGAGGAGATTGCGGTCAGAGATCTATTTCTGGGCAGAGGCACAATATTTAATTGAAGACCCAGTGTCTATGGACAAATTTTGTTGCAGGGTCTTAGGCACACTAGTCAGCAGCTGTTTGTTTTCCTGGGAGAGAAGATCGCGGTCAGAGATCTATTTCTGGGCAGAGGCACAATCATTAAGTGAAGACCCAGTGTCTTATGGACAAATCATGGCTAGCAGGTCAAATTCACTTAAAACGACATGAGATAAGGTTATTAAGCACTTTCCAACCAGAATGCCTGTTGAGCATGCTACTTTGAACTCCGAGGGGTAGAGGGTGGCCAGAATAAGCCAGAGAAGGATGAGTACAAATTGCACACATCCACCAAGGCCAATCACAAGGCCATCTTCACATATGTTTGCAATCTCAGAGGTAACAAACCAACCCACCCTGTAATGGTGGTCAATCAGACCACATACACACACACCATAGCTATAGCTAACCTGCAGCAGATAGGTTTATGGCAAACATCACCCACTGGCTTAGCATCACTATAGGTGGATATACACAGCACCCACACCCCTCCCCTCATCACCAGTGAGCAGGTACATATTGCCTACTGAAATGCAATAAACCTAAGTATCCATAGGACCTGATAACATCCCTGTCCGCATCCTACATGAACTCAGACATGTGCTCCCAGCTCCATTACACACTGTAGTCACACCAAGCCTTGGCACCATCCATGCCCCACGTGCATGGAAGATGGTCAATGTCATCCCTCTACACAGATATGAATGAGGAGTAGAGGATTATGAAATTAATTAGCCCTCATTGGGGGGAATATGACACATCACGACCAGTAGTGCAATGCAAGCAGATACAGCACTGATAGATTACAGGGGTATGATGTGGTTGTGAGTGGTGGTTACTGGTATTCAATGTAGCTGTGCATGTTCTGTACATACTGTTGCCAAATTTATGAGGTCCTGTGATGTGTTCCCTTTTTATGTCTTCCAGGTGCAATGCCGCATCAGCAAAGGTCAACTTTCTCAGCAGCTGAGACAAATCATATATAAATATAATCATAGAAGCCATACTACAGAGCCATGTCATAATGTCTGGCCAGAGCCAGCAACATCTGCAGAAGAGGACCAGCCTGTGGGACCACCTTGTCCTCAGGGTAAATGATGTTGGTCTACACACACGTACATGCAAGAAGTTCTGGCATCCTGCTAATGACCTCATATGCCATGCCCAGCAAAGGGCTGCTGCAGTGACCAGGGACCGCACAGCCACAGGTGGGGACCCAGCCATGCAGTTCCCACTGACGCCCACCGAGGAGCTCCTTGGCAACCTTGGGGCACCTATCCCAGTACAACATCAGGGTACAGATCCCCCACATGCTGGAGGTGGGTGGCACCCAGACAATGGACGAGGAGTGTGCAGGTAAGGCCCCAGTGGAGATTACTAGACTAGTGTAGCAGACAAATTTGTATTTGTAGAGTATCTACGTGTATGTGTCAGGTCAGATTGCAGTTGTGGATGGGGTTTTCAAATACACAGAAGTGCAGACCTATGGTGAAGGACAGCAAATTGTATAGTATTGGGGGTTGTACTGTAAATGTGCAGACATGCTGCATCCATCCCCTACCAATGCCACATGTGAGTCTGCTGACAATACTTCTCTTCCACAACTACCTAAGTCCCTCCGGTCTGCATGTGGGATGGCAGCCTGAAGCTGGTGAGTATGGAATTGTGCTGTTGTGGTTTGCCAATACCCCAGACATGTGAAGGCCATACAATGTACCATGCACACAACTGTCACTCATAGCCATAGTGGTTTATGTGCATGTTCCACTTGTGGTGGGGTTAACTGCATTGCATCACAGTGTTCACCACAGGTGCCTATCTGAAGAGAATGTAACATCTCTCTAGCATGCCTCACAACCTGTCAGTGCAAGACTTCTGGACAGAGACCAACAAAATGGGGGGACAAACGGCCTAAGGTAGGGATATGTGTGAAACATTACTCTCATACAGTGGATATAAACAGTGTACAGACCCCTGTTAAGATGCCAGGTGTTTGTGATATATATATACAAACTGAGACCACAAAATGTCAGCCCACACCTTTTCCAACCTGTAATGTGACCTATGACATGAACAATTCACTTGTAAAACCAATCAATCTGTTTGACACCAAATATGGAGTATACAAACCTTACAATAAGCTGAATGCATATGTCTGCACACCCTTCAAGTAATATTTTATTGCAGCAGCTTGTGATTTACTGACAGCATTCAGTCTGCTTGGGTACACACCTGCCATCAAGTAAAGGCACTCTGACCAACACCAAATAACAGTCCGATGTCCAAGTAGGATATTCATGACATTTGCTCAGTTGCCTGCAACAGCAACACCCATGGCTTTCAGACAGCTTACAAATCAGCAAAGGGATCTCATATTTGAAAGGTGTCAGTCAAGAGTAGGGTACAACAACATTACCGCAGCATTGCATACACCATGGAACACAGTGGAGACAGTTGTCAAAAGATGGATTGAATATGAGACAACAGTGCTGTTGAAAAGAACCTGATGTTCTCCAAAAATGATGATAAGATATGTAAAAACCTGGTCAGGGTGGCTGCCAGGAGACATACAGGAACACTGAGGGAGTTTCAGGAATCTCTTGCAAGTACTGGTGTTGTGTACTACATGTGAGAACACTCTCCCGTATTCTGCATACGTCTGGTCTATGGGGTAGGGTCAGAAGATGGAACCATTTTCCACACAAAAAAACATCCAGGGGTGGATACAATTTGCAATACAGCACATCAAGTCTCCCAAAGGCATGTGTGAAATGTGTTATGGTGTAATGAGACTATGGATCAACCTCACAGCCGCAATACCAAAAGGTATGTGTGGTGCACAAACAACACCTCTCTTAACCTGAAGACCAACATCCCTATGGTGAATCACGCTGGTGGCAGTGGCCTGCTGTTGGGATGCCATTCCAAAGCCAGGACTGAGCCATTAGTAAAAGTGGTGGGAATTTTGAACAGTTACAAATAACACCCACATCTGGCCCAAATCCATCAGGCTTCTGCAAGAATGCTGAGGATGAGGAGATGTGTCAGCCTTCAACATAACAAAGACCCGAAGCATACATCCAAAGGTACCTAAGAATGGCTCCACCTGAACACACTCATGGTTCTGGATTGGCCCAGCCAGAGCCTAGACCTACACCAGATAGAAAACCCCCCATGTAACCTGATGAGGGCTGTGCACATGAGCTGCCCTTACAATCTGACAGAGTTGGGTGACCTTTGCATGGAAGAGTGGCCAAATAATGCCAAGTCAAGATGTGCCATCCTAATAGACACCTTCACAAGAATAGTGAATGCTGTAAGTTACTTACAAGGTGATTTAACAAAGTATAATTTTAAGGGTGTGCACACTTATGCAGTCACCATATTGTACATATTGCTGTCATCAAATTTTACACGTAACACCTTTGTTTGTTTATTGATTGGATTGCGCAGGTCATATGTCAAATAAAAGGTGGGTAACATAATTGAATGCATTATTGTATTCTCATCTTATATATTACAAGAACATGGAATGTTAACAGGGTTATGTACACATCATATCCACTGTAAGCATAGAAGGTTGGTGGTGTAACAGGAATTGTGTGACCAAACATTTACTGCTAGTTTGGAGGTCTGACTCTCAAATGTATGCCATTAATCAGTGATGTCACTCCTTAGATCATCCCAGTTATGTATCATAGAAACACAGAGGTTATGAGAAACAGAGCAAACATATGAGCCAGACATCTACACATCCTGTGAGGATCTGTACAGTTGTGAGGTATGTTCTATAGTACTTGCCACTGTGCTAAACAGGTGAACAGGAATGATGTGTACATGGGTGCAGTCTGTGCTGGGGAAGGGCCATCACCTACTAACACTAATCACATATCCTGTAGCTCTATATTGTTAGTTATATGTAGTAAAACTGGCTGCAAAGCATGACATTGAGAGCCGTGTGTCATGCATGTCACTATTGGGTAATGTGTGGTCTGTGTAACAGATTTGTGCCACCTCACCTGTAAGTGTGTGTGTGTGTGTGTGTGTGTGTGTGTGTGTGTGTGTGTGTGTGTGTGTGTGTGCACGTGCGTGTATACCAGCCAACCTCAAAGTGCAGGTATTAATGTACATATGTTGTCTTCCCCTCAAAGGTGGCGATGGGGTTTGGTGACCCTCCCACTTGGAAACTGATGTCATTATCTCAGCAGACTCTGACAATGATGACAGGAATAGTAAGGCACAGGTGGGGTTGTCAGGGGCTGATTCTGTGCCATTGGTTGGCATCCCACTCTTGTCCACACCATCCCTGCACACAGTGATAATGCCCACACATACCCCATCACCAGTGGCCACAGACGATGGACAGTTGGCAGGTGGTGGCATTGAACAGGCTAGTGTGGTGACTATGGCAGGTGTGAGTGTAGACAGTGGCCATAGCCAGAGTGCAGGTGAGGTCCCACACAGGCGGATGGACAGGGGTCTTCACAGGAGAACCGCTGCTCATCAAGCCGCTGTCGCAAGTGCCACAGCAGTAGTCACCAGACGCATATTTCGGGCTTTCATGGATGCACAGGCACATAACAAATGCCACATCAGACAAATACTCAAGGTGGTGGATGCAACTTTTCCTGATTTACGTGGTGACATACATGACCTTGTTGAGGCCACAGGTCAAAATACTGAGGTCATGAATAGACAGTGGGGTGAGACCTTGGCAATCCTTGACCATGGCTTGTCTGTGCTAGAGCATGTAGTAGGAGATGGGCATTGGCCACATGGACGTAGGTCAGCACCAATAACAGCTGAAAGTTTATGTGGCTATGCATTTTCACACTCCCATAGTGGCAGTGACACCAGTACTAACAAAGGGGGGGGGTTGCTGCCCACATTTCACCGGAGCAGGTTTGGGCACGTGGTCCTGTTCGGTCCCGTCAGGAGCACAGATCCAGCAGACAGCAGTCACCATCAGGAATCATTACTGTATCTGGCCTTGGGCCTGGTGGTGTCAGTGATACTCCTGGCAGGACCAGTTCTCATGTCCATGGCCAAAGATGGTGAACTGGACACCCTGCCATGTATGGTCCACAGATGTCCAATGTACCCCTGTGTAGGGCAGCCACATGGCATGACTGTGTGAATACATGCACACACACACACACACACATCTTTATCACAGGCAGGTCACCTCCAGACAAATACAGCACCTCTGCACAACCCATCTATTGGATTCCCCTCCAAACACACACACACATAATGTCAACCGTATGGCCCAGCCTAGGCCTCTGGCAAACCCACACCACACCCTGTGCATATGATGATACCTGTGCCACATCCCTGCCATACATACCATTGATGCAGGGACAGGCTAATATGGGTCTGATGCACAGGGTGAATATAGTACAGTGTAGCTATGTAATATTATGTAAGGTTCTGTCTGCTTGCATTTGTTATGGGTACACATAGGGGTGTATGTACCTTATTAGCCAGAATGCATTATTGATTTTAATATCACTGACTGAATGTAGTCTGACATGCTGTATTCTGTTTGAGTTCCAGGTGTCTGTGTGTCTGCAGGCTGTGGCCCTGCAGACATTCCCAAGAGGGAGTATGGCAGAGTGGGAATACACCAACCATGTCATAGGCAAAGTACAGCTTTATATGTACATGTACCAGGTGTATATGCATGCAACAGTGTGTGAGGGACACTGTCAAACAGTGTGACCTTGCATACATACCCCTTGTCACAGACAGGTAGCCTTCAGACATGTCAGCTCAGTGTTGTGTAGTACCACAGGCTCAAACATATAGAACAGGTTACTGCAGTGCTGTCAGCAGGTCCCTTACAAGCATAGCCATTACATTAACTGCAATAGATTCACCTGTCAACACCTGTTGGCCCTGCCATTTCTTTCCCATACACTCAACCCTGATGCAGTTGATGAGGGCATGCATGATACTGTGTATGACAGGTTTGTGGTATGTATAAAAAATGAACAGACCACAGCTGAGGAATTTTAAGTCAAGACCAGCATTGTTTAATAGACAAAGTAAGCGCTTTCACAATCTGTAACTGACCGCTTCTTCAGACTTAAACATTCACATAGATAATCATAGCATTTAAATGATGTAGCATCCAATCAAAAACTAGACTGAGTTAATCAAATCGGTCAAACAGGACCTTTAAATATTTAAAAACACAGTATATTAATTCAATAAACAACAAAAAATGCAAAAGTAAAGAAAACAAAATACATAACATAGTATTAAAATACCCCTTTTGAAGTTTAGTGTTTGAGTGGTCTGTCTTTTAGGAAGGGTTTAAGTGACATTGCACCATTAATCCCTGGGAATTTATCAGCTTGCAGTAGCAGACTCCATCTTTGCTCTGCTTCTTCCATCCTATTCCTGATGTCACCACCTCTACTATTTTGTTCTATAATTTCTAAGACTAAAGAGTTTTACACCCTCAGCTTGTACGTGTCTTGCCAAAGCATTCATTTCTTTGGCATTAGTTATATCTCTTAAATGCTCTAAAATGCGCTCTTTGAAACTTCTGTTGGTTTTATCAACATAAAATACATGGCATATTTTACAAAAGCTAAGATAAACTAAATGCTGTGTCCTGCATTCAGCATAAAATCGATGTCTATGTTGAACTTCTGGGTTGGATGTGTGAAAGTGGTGTTTGAGCAGATAAACTTGCATGCCGTACAGTTTCATGCCATGCAGTTTCTTCAAGGAAATGTTCCTACTCTCTGAGACAATATATTATTTCTATTCGACTGTGGTTTATAACATAGTTGTCTTTTCAAAGATTTCCTATTCATCAATGTGAAATATGGTCTCCTATTTATAACTCCATCTAACTCTTCTGTGGAATTCAGGATGTTCCAGTTTCTCTCAAATATTTGACAAAATGTCTTTATGTCACTAGAGTAAGAAATTGGGAACCTGGCTTTATGTGTATTTTCATTGCGTGAATCATGGGTGTCATCTATGTTCTCAGAGAAAAAACAGTTTGCCTTTATGACTACATCTAGGCCTCCACATTAAAAACTGATTTTATGAATAGAGGCTACAGTGCAACAGGTATAGACACAAGTGTTGAGGAAATGTATGAGGGACGTAGTCATAAAGGCAAACCGTTCTTCTCTGAGAACATAGATGACACCCATGATCCACGCAATGAAAATAAACATAAAGTCAGGTTCCGAATTTCTTACTCTAGAAGAATATTAATGTCTTTCCAAGGACTTAAGTTTAAGTAAACCTTTTAAAGAACTTAGCTCGTTTAAGCCAAGATACATATAGGCATTAGTTAGCACTTGCCACCACAACTCTCTTATTTCCAAACTAAGTGACCAAGGTCCACGTTAATATTTTGTTTATAATTTATAATTATACATATAATTAAATTTTTGAAATTTATATGTTATTAACGTTACATTATTAATTTTACATGATTTGTTTTTGAAATGTATTTGAATTTTACCAGTCTTTTTAGGGAAGGTTTGTGTCTTTAAATATGGTAGCTGGAATGATGATGTCATGATTGGAGGCCTATTTAAACTTGGTTTGTATTTTAGTGCTTGTCTGAAGAAGTTCACATATTTATTGTCTTCGAAAGTGCTCATATTAAATTCACCTGGATATTATCCTTGCCTTTACTATGCTACTGTCACCCAGAATGATACCAAAGTACAAACAACAAATGAGTGACTTCAGCAATTGGCTTAAGTGTCTGGTGTCACTCTGATGGGATCCAGTATCTGTCTGCTTCGATGGCTTGCTAGAGATAGCCTGCATCTGTCAGCCCTGGGTTTCCAGGTACTGGCTAAATGTCTTTCCACCCCATAGTGCCTTTTTAGGTGGTGTTCCAAATGAAATTACCACCATAACAGCTATACATATATGCATTCTGAGGGTCATGCTGCTCAACAGTAGACATTTACATCCCGAGATGCAGCCACTCGAAGCACTCCTCACAATGGAGAACATTGACATTTGTGCTGTAACTGCACTACCAGCCTATAACTCATTCCACACCTGTCAGCCCAAAAACATGGACCACAGCTCCAAAGGCGGTGGTGTCTCCATATTAATAATGGATATGCACACATCCAGAGTAGTATCCCAGCATAATGCATATGAGATACTTCAGGTACAGCTGACACTGGTTAATAGTGCAATCCAGGTCATAGCATGCTATAGGTCCCCATCCATGTCCCTAGACTCTCAATCCACATTCCTTAACACCTGGAATCTATGAAGGTCCAACCCAACACTCTAATAGTAGGATAGTTCAACTACACCTCCATCAACTGGGAAAGATACTCAAACACCAATACACTGGCCCAATGCTTCCTGGAATTCATCACTTCCAATGCCCTGGACCCGCTCATTCTGATATCCTGTAGAAGAAGCAACATCTTTCACCTGTGTTGATTACTAACATATGGGACAGTTGCTTGACAACAGTAGCCAATTGCTACCTGGTCAGATCCAACAGAGAGCAATCACATGGAACTAGCCATACCCAACTCCTCCAAACACTGGAGGCCAATCTGGTGGTCCCCTGCCATTAATAACCTGTACAACAGAAGGAATAAACTAATGGAGAAAATGTGGAGTCCCAAGAGTGGTAACCCTCCCTTATTAGCCTCAGCAACAACTTGAGATCCCTCATGAAATCATCTAAAGCCATCTATGATGGCAGAATTGCAGCAGACACTGACAACAGTCACAAACACTTTGATAGTTATATTAAGAACCCCCACGCCAATACCCATAAGTGCTCTGAGTTACTGCACAATGCTACCTCCTATACTGAGCCAATAGATATTGCCAACATTCTTGCCAACACATTCAGTGCCAGCGTTACCCCCCCAGGGGAACAATCAGAATGCCAGAAGAATACCAGGCACCCAGGATTACTGCCACCCAGGTTACACCTGCATTGTTCATGGGCAAGAATACAGCTTCCATGGGACCTCACATTATCCCTGGCTGTATTCTACATGAACTACAAAGATACCTGGCACAACATCTGTGTGCTCTGTTCAGTTACAGCCTCACCTCAGGCTTTGTCCCTCCTAAATGGTGCACTTTTACAGTCATCCCTCTCTATTAAGGTGTAGCAACTACAGACCCTGTGAATTATCAGCCCATTAGCCTGATGAGTCTGATATGTACAGCTATGGAGTGCATTATCAGGGACCTGATCGACAAACATATAGGTAATCTCCTAACTCTGGACCCCACACAGTTTGGCTTTGTGAAAGGGAGATCATGCCTGGTCAACCTGGTTGACTTCTTTGAGTCAGTGTATGACAGTAAGGCACTGCATACAGCCTACATCAATCTGGCCAAGGCTCTTGATACCAGTCCTCAGTCAGGAATTATGGATGAACCCACCAAACTAGGCATCAACCCCTATATCACTAGGGGGGTTGCAAATTAGCTCACAGATATAACACAGATTGAAAGTAGTGAGCTCCATGTCAGACTGGTAGCCAGTAATGAGTGGAGTCCCACAGGGATCAGTTGTGAGTACTTTCCTGTTCAGCATCTACTTCTCAGGAGTCCAGGCCAACACAAAGGAAATCTGGCTGACCAAGTTCACAGACAACTGAAAGCTGGGAGCCATCATTAACTCCACACGTGATGGAGACATCCTACAGAAAGGCCTCACTGAGACCACTGACTGGTGTGGAAACCATGGCCTGAGGCTCAACATCACAAAATGCATCATCAGCCCCTTTGGTAAAAATCTCAAGTTCCCACTAAGTACCACATTGATGGGAGCCCACTGAACACTGTAGGCAT
The DNA here is from genome assembly GCF_019279795.1 of Protopterus annectens. Taxonomy (NCBI): domain Eukaryota; kingdom Metazoa; phylum Chordata; order Ceratodontiformes; family Protopteridae; genus Protopterus; species Protopterus annectens. Next base: position 1,536,203,339 of record NC_056732.1, read on the forward strand.
TATTAGAGATCTGGGGACACAGATTGACAGCAACCTCTCCTTTAACCACCACATTGTCACTGTGGTCAAGAAGTCCTTCTATGTGGCACTTCTCATTACCAAGGGTTTTGCATCCAGGAAGAAAGAGGTCATCGTCTTTGTGTACTCTTCCCTCATTAGACTAATCAACAAAATATTGTGCAGAAACCACTAGGTTAATGTTAATTAAAACTGTTTAATAAAATTACTTAAGCACTTTCGGGCAAGCCCTTCTTCAGGTGAACACCACATTAAAATCTCACAGACATTTATACAAGCTAACATCTTAAAACAACAAATTAACATCAATAATTTACCCTCCGTTTTTTAAGAGCTAGCTTTAAAAGTACAACACCATTTAAGCCTGGGGGGTTATCAGCTTCCAATTCAATAATCCACTGCATCTCATTATACTCAGTTTGATTCACAACATCCCCCCCCCCCGTGACTCTTATAAACTTTCTGCACTGCCAGGAAAGAGAATACATGCCCCGTGTTATGTAACATATGATGGTATAAAGCATTATGTGCATCCTTCAGATGCATGGAGGACAGATGTTTAAGTATCCTGTCCTTCAATCTACAGTTTGTCTTACCCATATAGAAACTAGGACAGTTCTTACCAAGGGCTAAATAAACTAAATTACTTGTAAGACAATCAGCATATAATGCAAAATCATATCTTCTCTTAGAATTAGGATGTAACCAGCATTAATATCAATGGGCAGGCTTTACATCGCCTACAATGAAATGTGCCCTTACGTGCTACTTGTTCTCTTTTCATATGGCCTAAATGCTGTTCCTGACATAACAAATCTTTTAAATTTTTGTTCCATTTAAAACTAAAACTGGGTTTTTCTCCCACTATTTTAGCCAGTTTTTCATCTGTAGAAAGAATCTTCCAGTTGCGTTTAATTATGTCACAAATGCCCCCAATGCTATTGCTGTACTTTAGTGGGATACTGAATGAATTAACAGTATTCTCATTTCTGTCCATATCCCTATCAGAATACCATGGTTTTGCTGTTCCTGACCTATTAAGTCGGGTATGGTTTATACCTCTATCTACAATGTCTATTCTATGACCTCTTGTCAGCAGGTTACTGTTTAATTTATCCACCTCTACTTCAAAATTTTCATTCTGTGTACATAAATGTGAGACCTTGCGTGCTTGTCCTTTGACTATATTGTCAAAGGTATTTCTAGGGTGCATACTGTCATACTCTAATAGCATGTTTTTCCAACAGCTCTTCCTATAAAGGATGGTTTGTATCTGTCCCTCAGTACCTTTAAAAATCTGTACATCTAAAAAAATCAGTAGTTTCTGCTGAACTGTTAACAGTAAACCTCAATAAATTAGTTGTGCTTTCTATGTATACTATGAAGGCATCCAACTCAGTTTTTGTACCTTTTCAAAGTAAAAACGCATCATCCACAAACCTAGCATATAATATTAACTGTGTTTTCCATGGATGATCCATCTCAAATATGTTGCCAGCGGGCTAAAAGTTCGAGAACAGCCTCTCCTTGTGCCGGCATGCATAGTATCCTAAGACCTCTTAGTATAATTTTTTTCTAGATGCATGCCTCAAAATGAAATCTCTGGCATTAATTTAAAAGATTTGTTATGTCAGGAACAGCATTTAGGCCATATGAAAAGAGAAAAAGTAGCACATAAGGGCACATTTCCTTGTAGGCGATGTAAAGCCTGTCCATTGATAAATAATGCTGGTTACATCCTAATTCTAAGAGAAGATATGATTTTGCATTATATGCTGATTGTCTTACAAGCAAATTAGCTTATTTAGTCCTTTGTAAGAACTATCCTAGTTTCTATATAGGTACGACAAACTGCAGATTGAAGGACAGAATACTTAAACATCAGTTCTCTATATGACTGAATGATACACATAATGCTTTATACCAGCATATATTACATAACACGGGATATTTATTCTCTTTCATGGCAGTGCAAAAAGTTTATAAGAGTCACAGGGGGGAGATGTTGTGAATCAAACTGAGTATAATGAGATGCAGTGGATTATTGAATTGGAAGCAAATAACCCCCCACCCTTATATGGTGTTGTAACTTTAAAGCCAGCTCTTAAAAAATGGAGGGTAAATTATTGATGTTGATTAGTTGTTTTAAGATGTTAGCTTGTATAAATGTCTGTGAGATTTTATTGTGATGTTCATCCTAAGAAGGGCTCACCCCGAAAGCGCTTATGTAATTTTATTAAACAGATTTAATTAACATTAGCCTGGTGGTTTCTGCATAATATTTTATCGGTTTACCATTGTTTGGAGTAGACACTTTTAGTGGGAGCTAACAGTCTTAATCTTCTCATTAGATCAATCAAGTATAATGGCCCATTTGGCATGTACCTCACTAGACATGTGCAACAGCTGGAGATGCCACAGAAGTACCTCACAATGAGGATCCTACGCATTAAACACATGTCCTACACAGACAGACTCAAAAGACTCCAGCTATTCTCTGTCTCATATCACCTACTTAAAGGCGATCTCTGCTTGACTTGCAAAGCTATGTCTGACCCAGCTCTTTTGCAAATGCTACATCTAAAGACATCCCAATCCATCTGCACAACACACTGCATGGACCTTGACCTCATTACCACAATCAACACAACATGTTGGAAGGACAGGTTCCTTACCCAGAGACAGCACATGCCCTGGAATAGACTTCCCATACATGTCAAGCACAGCACCTAGAAGACCCTGTTGCAGAGAGATCTTGATGAGTGGATGGGTAATAGAAAGTTCAACCCAGGGATCACTTCAGTGGGTCTACTTGATGGGGGTACTGGAAACTAAAGTCTGGTGGCACAATGGTAGGGCACTTCTATGGGCTAGGCTTGTGACGGCTCCCGGGCCATTAGCCTAGTACACAATTATGAACCTATAAGGGGAGTGACATCGGCATGACTGATAAAGTAGGCCAGTGGGTGGGTAACTTATCAAAATACTTCTCCCTACAAAAATACACACTTACAAACACACTTATACACCCACACACACATTTGCTAGATCTGAGAGTAGAATCCCTGCTTATCTAGTTATTTGTACTATAGTATTACATAGTTATCACACACACTACATATCTTACTGGGCATGACAACTGGCCAAAGGTGCTGATAAGGGGAATGACATCAGCACGACTTATAAAGTATGCCAGTGGGTGGAAAACTTATCAAAATACTTCTTCCTACAAACATACACACTTTCAGACACACTTATACACCCACACACATTTGCCAGATTTGACAGTAGAACCCCTGCTATCTAGTTGTTTCCACTATAGTGTTACACAGTTATCGCAAGAACTAGAGAGATTACTGGGCTGACAATTCCCCAAAGGTGCTGATAAGGGGAATGACATCAGCCAGAGTAATAAAGTAGGGCACTGGTTGGGAGACTTATCAAAATACTTCTTCTTACAAACATATACGCACACTCATTTGCCAGATCTGAAACTAGAACCCCTGTCTAGCTAGTGATTTGTACTATGGTGTTATACAGTTATCAGGCATGCTACAGAGCTTGCTGTGCTGACAACTGGCCAAATGTGCCAATTAGGGGAATAACATCAGCAGGACTGATAAAGTGGGGCACTGGGAAGTGTCGTGGGTGGGAATGGCCTAAAACTGTTTCACCTACAAAAAAATAAACACAAATCCCCTCACTCTTACATACACAACTGTCACACACACACACAGTTGCCAGTATTGAGATTTGCACCCCCTACCTATCTAGTTATTTGTGCTATAGTGTTAAACAGTTATCGCACATGCTACAGAGCTTATAGGGATGATTGGTGTCCAATGCTGCTTCTAAGGTGAATGAAAGCAGCAGATCATGTGAAGTAGGGCAATGTGAAATGTACTAAGTGGGAAGAGTCTCCTAATACTTGGACCTATGGAGACACACACACACACACACACACACACACACACACACACACACACACACACACACACACACACACACATACAGGCAGATGATGTAATATTATAAACTCAACCTCAGTACTATTACACAATGGGGCTGACCTTTTATGCTGGCATGTGCAACTGTTTACAACTGGTATGCCACTGTCCACAGCAGGACATCACTGTATGCCATTCAGGGTATCTGTGTATGTGACTCACTCTGTCTGCGTCCCCCTGTGTCTCTCTCTGTATCACTGTCTGTCTCTCAGTTCCCCACATCTATGTGTGTGTATGCTTGACATATGTTGTTACCTGTTGCCCATATATATGCATGTATCTCTTCCAAGAGATGCAGATATATCACATATGTGTGACCTTCACCTAGCTGAGGGTAATCCTGATGTGTGTGTGTGTGTGTGTGTGTGTGTGTGTGTGTGTGTGTGTGTGTGTGTGTGTGTGTGTGTGTGGACAGTTGAGGTGTACATGCTGTCTGTATGTATGGATATATATATATATATATATATATATATATATATATATATATATATATATATATATATATATACACATAATGCAGTCATATATGCCGATGTGGGTTCCAACATGTCCTGTGATTCTGGAAGTGTAGGAGCATGCCCAGTGTGACCTTCTATAGTTAGGGTGGGACTCCATTCCAGAGTAAGGTGTACTCCAGTCCAGTGTTTTGTGTGCTACAGCCATACCTTTCAGGAGTACACAACACTTTCCTCAGGGTACTTGTTTTGTTTTGCAGATGTTTTCTGACATATCTGTAGTCTGAAACTGCAATGTATTGTATAATTACCTGGTGCCAGACATTCTCAGATCATCACAGTGCTTTAGCAGAGGAATCCTAGTTGTATGATGCATAGACCAATATTATGAGGGCAGTTATGTAAATTCTTGCCCAACAAGGCCATTTGTGAGGTGTGGCTACAGCCAGTGTAGTAATGATACACGATTGTGTGAACAGTCCAGCGTTTTGGTGATATACTGGCTGGGGATTTCCTGCTTGTGTGATATCTTTCTAACCTGAGATGTCATATCCTTGTGCATGCATACCTCTGACCTTACATTTTCTGGCAGGTTGTCCAGGTGTTTGGCTAGAGGTTTCATCCTTTCTACTTAAACTTGCGTTTTTATGGCAAGTTAGTTACATATAAATGAAGTGTGATGTTACAAAATAATACAGACATTACTGTTTCAGAATACATGACCTTCAGACCATTCCTGCTACTGCAAAACCCTCACCCTACCAACTTTCTCAGTATGTAAGGGTGATATTTACAACACATGCCTATCATTGTGCCTTTGTTCCACTTTTATTTCTGCCCTTGCCCAGACATCTTGCTGTCAGAGGTTGGGAGTTATGGGTGTGGGTACAGAGTACATTCACCTGTGCAGACATGTCCATTATTTGTAAAAGCAAACATAAGAAAAAGGATTATTGAATATGGCCACTGGCAACAGTACCGCAAAGCACTTATATTCAAAAAAGCCTTGGCACCTCTGCTACACATCTTTCAAGATATCACTAATATGTGTAATATATTCCACATAGCACTGTGACTTCCAAGTGTGTCAGTGACAGAGCAGTGGGTGTCACTGACATGCATGACAGTTGGCAATGCAGTTATCTGCACATGGCTCTGTCAAAGGCAGCACTGTACCTAGGGAAGTACAAGACGACTGCCAGAAGAACATCTTGGCCAGATCCAGACAGTATTAACCATATATACACACATAGCTCATTGACCCCTGCATATTGTGGATAGGCAACATGTTTTCATGTGTATTGGTACAACCCTGCCAATGTGTGTTATGCTGCTATTTCCATGCAAATATGTATGTTACCGCATTTGTTGTTATCTGATTGCTTCAAGGCTTGCTGATTTAAAAATAGTCCCTATTTGTAAATTCCTGCATACACTGTTTGAAACTTCTTGTGTTCTGACTGAAGAGTGCTCTCAAACAATCTGGAAATATATTGCTGATAAGTATATTTCTTGCCTCTTCTTTTCAGAGTTCTGCATTGTCTTAATTTTTGCTTGACTGAATTATTTTATATATTTGCTGACTGAATTATTTTATATATTTGCTGGCATTGTCTTTTGTTTCTGATCTGTACTGAAACTGAATTTCTCCCTCCCGAGTTGGTGGCTTTGCTACCCTACCCTCACCCCTATTCTAAATTTGATCTGGGACACTCTTCCCAGTCTAGTGTTCATTCTACCTAATACAGAGAGAACATTTGAGAAGGCCAACCCACTTAGTTTCGTAACCTTGAATTACCTTCTGCTCCTTCTTCCTCCCCTTGCACTTTACTAACAAAAAAAAAATAAAACATCTCCTTGTGTTTTGACTGAGCGTGCTTCTCAGCTGATAAGTATATTTTTTGGCACTTTTTAACTGTTCAGAGTTGAATAAAACAACAATTGAATTTAGTTCAGAATACATTTTGAATAAATTGTATTTATTTAAACTGTATTTGCTTTAATACTGGTACACCCTCTGGTGTGCTAGCTTGCACTGCACTTGAATTGTTTTTAGTGCTGTTTTTAGCTACTTTCTGAAAATAATTCTAGCTTGTTTCCTGCCTTTCCTGTAACTAGTCTAGTCCAGATACAGATTTGCTGTATCCAGGACTGTTGGTAAGCTTCTGAGCTCCCCAAGCCTTTCTGTGTTGGAAGGAAGCCTTCTAGCTTATCAGTGGGAGTGGTAAGCACTAGGTAGCCTATCTAAAACAAGAGTAGTGGTTTTTGGCCCAGAAATTGTACTTTATTGACAATTTGGGCAGTTTTTCCATCTCTTTCAACTTTCTGGTTTAAAAGCCTCCATTTGCATTTGTTTCCAGCCTTTCCTGTAACTAGTATAGTCCATATACAGATTTGATGTAGCCAGGACGGTTGGTAAGCTTCTGCCCCCAAGCCTTTCTGTGTTGGAGGGAAGCTGTTTAGCTTATCAATGGGAGTGGTAAGCACTAGGTAGCCTATCTACCACAAGAGGAGTGTTTTTTGGACCAGAAATTGTAGTTTATTGACCATTTGGGCAGTTTTTTCCATCTCTTTCAACTTTCTGGTTCAAAAGCCCACATCTGCACTTTCCTGTAACTAATGTAGTCCAGATACAGGTTTGCTGTATCCAGGAATGTTTGTAAGCTTCTGAGTGGTCCAAAGTCTGCTCTTCAATTTTTCTCTTAGCCAAGACTGGAATAGCTGGTCAGGAGGAAAAGGTCAACACTTGCACCGCACCACTTGGATCACATAGCCCTCCAGTATACACACCAGCACTGCCTTCACATAAAAGCACAAACCACACACCATCCTTTGTGGAGGTTCTCAGTAAAAATCTACCCAAACAGCAGAGCCCTCCAAGGCAGAAATGCACTCGACCACCACAACATAACACTTATCATGAGACACATAACTCTCCTAAACAGTGTGCCACTCAACCAAAGCCCCTAAAACAAAACAGCATTCCCAACACACTAGTCATAGGTGACACAATAGTGAGGCACACTTATGTCCCACTCACTAGGCTGAATAAGTAGAAAATAACAGTCAGCTGCCTGTCAGGCACCAGGATCCACCACATAACGCATGCACTCAGGTCCCTCAACAACAGGTACAAATAACACTCTGTCATTGTACATGTGGGTGTGAATGACCTGTGACGCACCTCCTTGGACTTCATGAAAAGAGACATGGAGGAGCTCTTGGATTATGTAGCCCAGGTGGGTATGACCCTAGCCCTGAGCAGCATCCTGCCATTACCCAGAATGATCCAGGACTGTATGTAAGCTTCTGAGCCCCCCAAGCCTTTCTGTGTTGGAGGGAAGCTTTCTAGCTTATCAGTGGGAGTGGTAAGCACTAGCTAACCTGTCTACCATATAAGGAGTGATTCTGGCCCAGAAATTGTAGTTATTGGCCGTTTGGGCAATTTTCCATCTCTCTCAACTTTCTGATTTGAAAGCCTGCATTTGCACTTGTTTCTGTCCTGTAACTCGTCCAGTGCAGATGCAGATTCTTAGGTTTAGCACTTAAATTTGCTTATTCATGCTCAGCACTTGTTCAGAACTTGTAAGCACTAAATAAGCAAAAATTACTATAGCACTCAATCTTCCTCATTACCTAGAGGAAAACAGTTTTTGTACTTACTTTTCTCACTGGCTTAGAGAAAAACAGCTCTTGTACTCACTTTTCTCACTTATCTAGAGGAAAATATTTTTTTATTCAGGCATGTCCAAGGGTCAGCTCCCAGTGTTCTCTCCTGTCTATCTGATGAATCTGGGCATCTTGAGGCAATGTAGAAATTGCCTCATGTCCACAGACAACCCTCTCCTCCTACCACCCAACACTACAACCTGTGAGAGATGCACTTATCTAGCTAAACTGGAGATAAAGTTCTCTCCAACCAAGACTGAACTTGACAGTCATGAGGAGAAGGTAAACATTTGCACCACACCACACTCATCACATAGTCTCACTAAATCTACACCACCAAAATCCACACATAGTAACACAAAAACATTCGTGGAGGCTCTCATTAATAATCTGTCTAAGCAACAGAGACCTCTAAAGCAGAAAAGCAAGCAACCTCCATCCCCCAACACAACCCAAATGACACATAGCCCACAGACTCAGTGTGCCACTCAACCACAGCCAATAAGACAAAACAACGTACCCAACACATTAGTCATAGGTGACTCTATAGTCAGGCACACTGATGTCCCACTCACCAAGCTAAACAAGGAGATGGTTACTGTCAGCTGCCTGTCGAGTGCCAGGATCTGCCACATAACCCACGCACTCAGGTCACTCCACAACAAGTACAAATATGACTCTGTCACTGTCCATGTTGGTGTGAATGACCTGAGACATACCTCCCTGGACTACATGAAAAGAGACATGGAAGAGCATTCTGCCATCACCCAGAATGATACCGCAGTACAAGGACAAAATGATTGACTTCCACAATTGGCTAAGCTTCTGGTGTCATTCTAAGGGGATCCAGTATCTGTCTGCTTGGGATGACATGGTCGACAGACCATGATGCTTTGCCACAGATGGCCTGCACCTGTCGCCCCTGGGATTCCGGATACTGGCTAAGGCTCTTGCTGCCCCTATAGTGCCTTTTTTAGGCAGGGTTCAAATAACAAATTCACCATCATAACAGGAACAGGCAAGCAAAAACTGAGGGTAATGCTACTCAATGCTAGAAGTCTAAATCTCAAAATGCACTCACTCAAGGCACTCCTTAAAATGGAGAACATCGATATCTGTGCAGTGACTGAGATCTGGTTCAAGGCTCCAGAAAGCACCCTGCACTACCAGTCTATAAATCATACCACACTTTTCAGCCCTGTAACCTGGACCGAAACACCAAAGACAGAGGTGTGTCCATATTCATTAAGGATATGCACACCTCCAGGCTAGTTGCTCAGCATAATGCATCCGAGGTTATCCAAGTGCAACTAACTCTGGGCAAAACTGCAATCCAAATTGTAGCTTGCTACAGATCCCTCACCATGCCCCAGGATTCCCACTCCTCTTTTCTTGATGTACTGGAAAATATTAGGGTTTAACCAAACACCCTAATAATGGGCGACTTCAATTACCCCACCATTAACTGGGAAAACTACTCGTGCACCAACTCCTTAGCTCAACGCTTTCTGGAATTCATAAACTCCAATGCCCTAGATCAACTTATCCAAACCCCCACCAGGGGGAACAATATCCTAGACCTAGTCATTACCAACATGAGTGACTGGTGTTCCACGCTGGTCCGATCCGATCATAAGCTAATCACCCTTGATATCCACATCCCGACCCACCCCCCATTAAGGAAACCACAGTAAAAAATTTCTCCAAAGCCAACTTCATGCTTCTTAAGACAAAAGTGGTGAACTTCATGACACCCATGCAAATGGACAATACAGTTACAACTGCTGAATCCTACACAAATGCACTCTATAAGCACTTACACGAGTGCATGGATCATGCTATCCCAAACAGAACCATGACGCTATCTTCCAAAAAAAGGAAGCCAATCTGGTGGTCCCCTGCCATAAACAAACAGTACAAGAGAAGGAAGAAACTGTTGCAAAAGAGAGTAAAATCCCATGAGTGGAGGAGCTCCCTGGTCAGCCTCAGTAAGAAACTGAGATCCCTTATAAGATCCTCCAAAGCTAGCTATGAAAACAAAATCCCCACTAATTCCAAGGACAATCACAAAGGATTCTATAGCTATGTCAAGAATCTTGATGGCAACACACAGATCTGCTCTGAGTTACAGCACAAAGGCACAAAAATTACAGAACCAACTGATATCGCCAACATCCTGGCAGATAGGTTCAGTGCTAACTTTACCCCCCTCTCACCCCCTAAAGGGCCCATATCTATACAGGAAGAATGCAGAGTCCCTGTAATCACAACTATGCAGGTAAAAGCTGCACTCTCTAAAGCCAAAAACACAGCATCCATGGGACCGGACAACATCCCAGGCTGCATTTTACATGAACTTCAGAACAAACAGGCTCCCCACTTAAGCACCATGTTCAATAATAGCGTTGCATCAGGCATTGTGTCCACTGAATGGCGCACAGCAACAGTTATCCCACTCCACAAAGGGGGAGCCACCACTGATCCCGGGAACTATCGACGTATTAGCCTGACGAGCCTAGTCTGCAAGGCCATGGAACATATCATCATGGAACTCATAAACAAAGACATTGGTAACCTACAAACTCTGGATCTCATCCAGTTCTAGTTTGTGAAAGGCAGATCATGCCTCCTGAACCTGATCGACTTCTTTGAGGCAGTCACCAAAGCTGTAGATAAGGGTAAGGTGGTTCACACAGCCTATCTTGACCTTGCAAAGGCTTTCGACACCATCCCCCATTCTGGAATTAAAGCTAAACTCACTAAACTAAGTATAAATCCCTACGTCACAAGATGGATTGCCAACTGGCACACTGACAGAACCCACACTGTAAAAGTTGCAGACTCCAAATCTGACCTCAAACCAGTGACAAGTGGGGTACCACAGGGTTCCGTCCTGGGACCTCTCCTGTTTGGTATCTACTTCTCTGAAGTACAGGCTAACACAGAAGGCCTCTGGCTAACGAAGTTCACAGATGACTGCAAACTGGGAGCCATAGTCAAGTCCCCAAATGATGTGGACATCCTACAGAAGGGCCTCACTGAGCCAGATGCCTGGTGTCAGAGCCATGGCCTCAAGCTCAATGCCAAAAAGTGCAGTGTCATCCCCTTTGATAAAAACTCTGTACCCATGAACTACCACATAGGCAGCAATCTACTTAACACCAAATGCATTATAAGAGACCTTGGGACCCAGGTGGACAGTAGTCTCACCTTTTTTAGTCACATTGCCACAGTAGTCAGGAAGTCCTTCTACGTGGCACACCTCATCATAAAAGGGTTCTCATCCAGGAAAAAAGAGGCAATTGTTCCCCTCTACTTGACACTCATTAGACCCATTATAAAGTACAACACCCCTTTTGGAATGTACCTCACAAGACATCTGCAGCAGCTGGAAAGGCCACAGAAGTACCTCACAAAGAGGATTACTGGCCTCAAATAAATGCCCTACACTGACTGCCTCAAAAAACTCCAGCTTTACTCTGTAGCATATCATCCACTCCAAGGTGATCTCTGCCTAACGTATAAAGCTATGTCCAACCCAGAGCTGTTGGACATGCTACACCTAAAGAAATCCCAATCCCTCCGAGCTACACACTCTAGGGACCTAAACCTTGTCACCGCAATAAACAGGACATGCTGGATGGATAGATTCCTGTCCCAGAGACTTCCCATACTCTGGAACATGCTACCCATCTATGTCAAGCAAAGTTCTTCATTAGCATTCTTCAAGAAAAATCTTGATGAGTGGATGGGAAATAGGAAATACACCCCAGGGCTCACTTCTGTGTCTGTGCTCGACAGTGGCACAGGAAAATAACTTTCTTGGGTGGTGTAAGCCAGGGAATCTTGTTGGCTAGGCTTATGTAGGCCCTTGGGCCGATAGCCTAGTGCCTACCTATGAACCTATGATACCACACTACAAGCTGAAAATTATTGATTTCAGCAGTTGGTTAAGTTTCTGGTGTCATTCTAAGGGGATCCAGTTTCTGTCTGGCTGGAATGACATGATTGACAGACCTCAATGCTTTGCCAGAGATGGCCTGCATCTGTCACCCCTGGGTTTCCAGATACTGGCCAAGGCTCTTGCCACTCCTATATTGCCTTTTTAGGCAGTGTTCCAAGGACCAAATTATTACTGTAACAGTTACAAATGAATGCGATCTGAGTCATGCTGCTCAATGCTAGAAGTCCAAATCTCAAAATGCACTTGCTTGAATCACTTCTTAAAATGGAGAACATTGACATTTGTGCTGTAATAGAGACCTGGTTCGAGGCAGCAGAATGCATCCCTGCACTACCAGGCTATAACTCATTTCACACCTTTTGGCCCAGAACCTGGACCAAAGCTCCAAAAGCAGTGGTGTTTCCATATTCATAAAGGATGTGCACACCTCCAGACTAGTAGCCCAACATAACGCATCTGAGATAGTTCAGGTGCAGCTAACAGTGGGTAAGACAGCGATTCGGGTCATAGCCTGCTATAGGTCCCCAACCATTTCGTAAGACTTATTCTCCACATTCTTAAGCACCCTGGAGAATATTAAGATCCAACCGAATACTCTCATACTGGGCAATTTCAACTACCCCTCCATTAACTGGGAAAACTACTCATGTACCAATACACTTGCCCACTGCTTTCTGGAATTCATTAATTCCAATGCCCTGGACCAGCTCATTTTTACCTCCACTAGAGGTAGCAACATCCTTGACCTGGTCATTACTAACATGGGCGACCATTGCTCTGCACCAACAGTCAACTCCTCCCTGGTTAGATCCGACCACAAACTAATCATCTTGGAAATCCACATCCCTCTCACCCACCCCCACAAAGGTAACCACCATGAAAAGCTTCTCCAAAGCTAACTCTGGACTCCTAAAAACAGAGGTGGCTAACTTCACGGCACCCATGCAAATGGAGAATAGTTGCATGACCGCCAAATCATACACCAATGCACTGTACGAACACGTACACAAATGCATGGATCGCACATTACCCAATAGAACCAAGACACTCTCCTCAAAAAAAAGGAAGCCAATCTGGTGGTCCCCTGCCATAAACAAACTCTACAACAGAAGGAGGAAACTGATGTGGAATAAGGTGAAGTCCCAAGACTGGAAAAACTCCCTTATCAGCCTCAACAAAAGGTTTAGATCCCTCATCAAATCCTCTAAAGTTAGCTAAGAAAACAGAATTGCAGCAGATAATAAAGACAACTACAAGGCCTTCTATAGTTATGCAAAGAATTTCCATGGCAATACCCAGATTTGCTCTGTGCTGCTGCACAATGTTACCTCCTATACCAAGCCAACAGATATTGCCAATATACTGGCTGACAGATTCAGTGCTAACTTTACCTCCCCAAGGACCAATCACAATACCAGTAGATTGCCAGGCACCCAGCATTACTGCTGCACAGGTTAAAACAGCACTGTCCAATGCCAAGAATACAGCTTCTATGGGACCTGACAATATCCCTGGCTGTGTTCTACATGAACTACAAAGTGATCTGGCACCTCACCTGTGTGCCCTGCTCAATCACAGCCTCACCTCAGGCTTTGTCCCTACTGAATGGCATACTGCTACAGTCATCCCTCTCCACAAAGGAAGAGTGACTATAGACCCCAGGAACTATCGCTCCATAAGCCTGATGAGTCTAATATGCAAAGCTATGGAAGGCATCTTCATGGACCTAATAAACAAGTATATAGGGAATCTCATAACTCTAGATCCTACACAGTTTGGTTTTGTGAAGGGTAGATCATGCCTGCTTAACTTGGTCGACTTCTATGAGTCAGTCACCAGAGCTATGGACAAAGGCAAGGTGGTTCATGCAGTCTACCTTGATCTGGCCAAGGCCTTTGATACCATTCCCCACTCAGGAATCATAAAAAAACTCACTAAGCTAGGCATCAACCCCTATATCACTAGGTGGGTTGCAAACTGGCTCACAGATTGAACTCACAGTGTGAAAGTAGCTGACTGCAAGTCAGACTGCCGACCAGTCATGAGTGGAATCCCACAGGGTTCAGTCCTGGGTACTCTCCTGTTTGGTATCTACTTCTCTGAAGTCCAGGCCAACATGAAGGGACTCAGGCTGACAAAGTTCACAGATGATTGCAAGTTGGGAGCTATTATTAACTCCCCAAGTGATGTTGACATCCTACAGAAAGGCCTCAATGCGACTAATGACTGGTGTCAGAACCACGGCCTTAAGCTCAATGCTAAAAAATGTGTCGTCATCCCCCTTGGGAAAAACCCAGTTCCCTTGAATTACCACATTCATGGTAGTCCACTGAACACAGAAGGCATTATAAGAGATCTGGGAACACAGGTTGACAGCAAGATCTCTTTTGACCACCATCAGAAAGTCCTGCTATGTGGGACATCTCATTACTAAGGGTTTTGCATCCAGGAAGAAAGAGTCATTGTCTCCCTCTACTCTTCCCTCATTTGGCCAATCATCGAGTACAATGCTGCATTTGGCTTGTACCTCACTAGACACCTGCAACAGCTGGAGAGGTCGCAAAAGTACCTCACAAAGAGGATCATAGGTCTTAAACACTTTTCCTATATGGACAGACTCAAAAAACTCCAACTATTATCTGTCTCATATCACCTACTTAGAGGTGATTTCTGCTTGACTTACAAAGCTATGTCAGACCCAGCTCTGTTAGAAATGCTACATCTAAAGAAATCCAAATCCCTCCACACCACACGCTCCAGAGACCTCAACCTCATTACCACAATCAACAGAACATGCTGGAGGGACAAGTTCATAACCCAGAGACTGCCCATGCTATGGAATAGACTTCCCATACATGTCAAGCAGAGCACCTCACTGGCCCTCTTCAAGAGAAATCTTGATGAGTGGATGGGAAATAGAAAATTCACCCCAGGGATCACTCCAGTGGCTCTACTCGACAGAGACACTAGGAACTAAGGTTGGGTGGCACGATGCCAGGGTAATTGGGTAATATTATGAGCTAGACATGTAAAGGCTCAAGGGCCATTAGCCTAGTACACACCTATGGACCTATATGAAGGGGGCACACCTGTCAACTGTAAACATTTGCACAGACTGCGCTGATATTTGCTTTACATTTTGATTCCATTTACCATACTATTGTGCTCTGTCTTGGGGACTGGAGGCATATTAGTAAAGAACCCAGGTCAGATTGTACTGGCATGCATTTGAGTTTCAGACTTCTTACCCTTCATAGCCTTACTGCAACTGCGGGTCCTGCTGTGCTATGACTGTGTGAATCTGTAGGGGGTTAATTCAACATTGCTGCCACTTGTCTGCCTTTACCAGACATTTCTCTGCAGTTTTCTACAACTGACTTGCTGTGTGGGTGTGGTATTGTGTGGAGGCCAGTTTTGGCCAGACATTTCCTGGTGTCCCACACAGCTGTCAGTTGTGT
Source organism: Protopterus annectens (assembly GCF_019279795.1). Lineage (NCBI taxonomy): Eukaryota > Metazoa > Chordata > Ceratodontiformes > Protopteridae > Protopterus > Protopterus annectens. The sequence goes on from NC_056732.1 coordinate 1,536,218,910, forward strand.
GCTGCCATCCCAGTAGGCCACCCCATTCCCTTGCATGCATGCAGCATTACCATAGATATGCTTGCAGAACATACTATTCCATTCATTTATTGTTAACAAGGCTGACTTATCTTGTGTTTGCAGCAGTTGCGAGGACAGTGTTTGAGGGCCACCTATGTTGGATGCACACAGTACACTGCCTATACATGGTAAGTTACATGTAACATGATGTGTGTGTCATCCATTTTACTGTGTGTGTGAGTCAGAGAGAGGTGTCAGTCCCTGGGGTGCCTACAGTGCCAGTGTGTGTGCTATGCGTTGCCTCTTTGCCAAGGTGTGAGCATACTGGCACACTTCCATCTGCCTACGGAAGCAGGCTCAGGAGCCTCCTCCTGTGAGTCCCTCTGTGCCTGTGGGGACCTTGGCAATGGTGGTGGGCTGTATGGCCCTTCCCTGTGCTGTTCCTGCTGCAGCTGTTTCTACAGGATCATATTGTGCAGCATAGCACATACTATGAACATATGTGCACATGTGGCTGTAGAGTACTGCAGGTCTCCACCAGGTATGTCAAGGCAGTGGAACCATAACTTGAGTATCCCAAAACACACATGCTCTATAATGATCCTAGTTTGTGCGTGTGCCTCATTATGGTGCTCGAGTGGGTGTGTGTGCATTTCTAATGGGTGTCATCTTCCATGGCTCCAGTGCATAGCCAGCATCCCCCACCAGATGGCCATACAGGATGCCCCCACTGGCAAATGCCTGGTGCAGCTATGACAAATTCCAGATGTGGGAGTTGTGATAGCTTCCAGGGCTGCCAGCACACACATTCATGATACTGCCCTGGGAATTGCACATGACCTGGCAGTTGATGGAGGGAAGCCCTTGTGGTTTATGTAGACCTTACTCTGTTCACCGGGTGGTGCTTTGATGTGGATGTGTGTGCAATGTATGGCACCCAGTACCTCTGGGTATTCTGCTACACAGTGGAAGAGATGCATATTGCTGGTCCTCTCCTCATGAGTATTGGGGAATTAAATGTGCTGACCAGCATGTGGTAGCATGACATCCAGGAACTGATGGAGTACCCCAGATGCAGATGCCTGTGAGACCCCCATCATGTCTCCAGTAGGTCTTTGGAAAGTACCTGTAGCTAGAATTCTTAAGGCTACACATACCTTGGTATCCACTGGGATGGGTTCCCCTCTGTTGGTTCTTGCTCTGAGTTGAGGCCGGCACAGCTTGATGATTTGCTGAAGTATGTCTCTGTCCACTCTGTAGCGCTCTACTACCTCCAAATCATGTAGCCCCTGTAGGTTATCCTGGGTCTAAACACTCTTCTCCTCCTCCTTGGTCTGTGGTGGTTGTCAGCATTATCGTCCTCTCTGCCATCAGCCTCTAGCACATACTGTTGGATCAAAGCAATGGCAGCCTTAACACTTTCCAGTTAAAATTTTCTTCATGTATACACCAATGGTGCAGAGCTTGTGGGAAAAACCAGACTGTAAGGTGTTTCCATACTTTATACTGTTGTGCTGCAGATGTTGCCTGTATGATTGGCTGACTATGATACATTACAGCTGCCACCTATATTACTCATGGCTTTGCTGAGACCACTATGAGTGTTAGAGGCATTAGTGGCAATTTGTGCAAGATTACCTTCATTCTGCTGTTGCCCTTTTTTTAATTATTCTTTACTTACATCTCCTCTCATTTTCCGCTATGCAGCCACCTGCCAGCTGTATCATTGTATGCTTTGCATGACCCATTTTGAGTTGCAAGAGTCCCATACTACTGATTTCTACTTAATTTCTCCTTTATTGTGCTGTTGCCCTTTATTTCTTTTTTTTTACATCTCCTCCCATTTTTGGCTATTCAGCCACCTGCCAGCTGTATTATTGTGTGCTTTGCATGGGCCATTGTGAGTTGCAAGAGTCCCATATTAGTGATTTCTACTTCATTTCTCCTTTATTGTGCTATTTCCTTTTTTTCCCTTATATCCTTCCTGTTTAAGCCCCGTAGCTAGTGTGAACAGCAAGAAATGGCCCTCCCCTGGGAGTGAACACGCTCCTCAGTTCATGGAATAAGACTATATAGCCACAGACACACCCACTCACTTAGCTGTGCTTAGTTAAGCACAAACCCATGCAATGGAGCGCCAATGTGCTTACAGCAGGCATGACACACCCCCTTTTCATGTTAGTTGCTCCTCCTGCCTACACGATGGTGTTAGAGCATCTACATGGTTAGGTGCAGTACGACATAGGTCTCCTCATTAACATATCCCACTGCCTTAATCTGCAGTTACTGCACTACATGAGAGTCTTCCCCCTTAGCAACCACTGTTCCCTGCCATTGTTTTGATTTGGCTTGCCATATAGTATAATGGCAAAATACAGGTTTAGCTTAAAATTGACTTTTCCCTTTTTTTTTGTTTTCCCCAAGATCCCGTTTGCACGGTGCTGCCCTATGCTTCAACAGCCAAAATCGGCCATAAAAAAATAAACTTTTATTTTTAGATAAATTAAACAGTTTGCAATGCCAATGGCCATATGTGTGCCATTGACATGCCTACAGATTAGAGTACATGCTTTTATTGGAACTGTCATGGCTCCATCTTCATTTTTGCAGAAATGTATTCGGCTAGTTGCCGAATACATTTCTGCACCTTATACTGTTCCTGTATGGTTACCTGCCTGCTTCCTGGATTGCTATTTAACCTCATTTGCATGGTTTTCACCAGCAAATTAGGTAATTGTCATCCTGCATGGGAATCCTTGCAGGAACAGTGTTGGCTTGCTCATGCATGTCACAACGGCACATTCCTGGATCGCTCAGTGGCCATATTCCATGCAGGAGCGACTATACTGCTCTTGCATGGAAAGAAAACGTTTGTAAATCCCAGGGAATATTTTTATTGAATTTTATAAATGAATAACAAAAAGTACCATAACAATATGTACAGAAATTACATGAATATATAAGAAAACAAATAGTGTGTGAAAGAGGAAAAAAAGTAACATCAACTATTTATAAGGCATCTACAGTATATAAAAAAGGTTAACAAAAACGTTTTATAAAACTGTATTTCATTACTGATTTAAAGTCTGTTTATTTAACAGATGCTTGAGTTTCATGCAAAAATTATAAGAGGTGATCTTTCTAGTAGTTCTTTCCTTGGTTGATAGTATCTCCAGATGGTTCTCCTTTGAATAATCGAAGTTACAAAATGTTGACCCTCATAACAGTGAGAGGACATCACCGAAAACTCATAACAGCAATCTCCTGGAATGGTGAAATACGCCTCCTGGAAACTAACCACTTGGCCACTTGCTTTTAGGACACCTGATGTATTGTTTTATAAGTTTTAGCCAAGCCTAGATGTTTTACCTGTGTAACAAAAGGCTTCCATCTTGCAACCCTACCACATAGTCCAGACATATAGAGAATATGGGAGATTGTGGTCACATGTAGTACACAATCACTTCACTTCATTACCTCCTGAAATTTTTAACATTGTGGTTCACTTTTTTCTTATTGTTCCTCAAATCACAGTTAAGATCTCTGCTTATAATAATGCTTATGTTAACCATAACATAAAGTCCCTCATTCCATAACCCCTTTTTGCCATATGAGGTCAGGGTGTCACTTCAACAGTGACAATCATCTAGAGCCAAGGTTTTCACTGCTAGGTGGTTAGCCTTGCTGCAATAGTTCTTTCACACCACACTCAGACTGATGGTCAGTTTAGAGTGCTCAATCCATCTACTGCATGTCTTTAGAATGAGTGAAGAAACTGGAGCAAAATTACTCAAACACAGGGAGGACATGTAGACACTATACAGAAGGCACTCCAGCCAAGAACCAAACCATGGAACATCTTGCTGTGAGGTGACAATGCTAACCATTGTGCCACTGTGCCATCCTAACTATAACGCATAACAAAGTATTATTAAAAAAAATATTCCTTTTCATTAAAATCAGTACATGCATATACCCCATTAGTCTGAGTACATTGTTTTCCCATCTGATATTTATCACAGTTATTCTTCCAGTATAAACAATGTGAATACCTAATATTTTTACTCTGTCATTAAACAAAAATGTCTCTCCTGAACATTATTAATTTCCTAAAGTGCACACAATTTTGTCTCCTCATAATTTTAAAGATTCCATTCTGTCAAATTTGAGAGGCATAATCCTTGGGCTGGATTCATGAATGGCTGCATGCCATGCTGCTGTCATGTACACATTGTGCCATAAAGCACACACAATAGCACTCTATTCTGGATTTATTAAATGGTCTTACACATAGAGATGCAGAACAAAGGCAAATGACAAAGCATGCTAATTAAAGCATAACTAGCTGAATTACATGCTAATTAACCAATCCAAGATGGTGGACCATTCAGGAAGCTATACAGTAATCATGTAAACTTAGTGTAGCTCTTTGCCATGAACTCCAAAACATATTGGAATACACCAATGTTAGGGGCTGCTGCTGCTCTCTTGCATGTGTTTGTGCAACAGGCTCAAGTCTATGTTGCTGCTGCTGATAGACACTGGGCAAGGGGAAGAAAGGTTATTCAGACCCCATTTAACATATCATGGACTGCATGATATTGAAAGATTAGAGCGGTACAAGATTGATAGGGAAGCACTACAGGAATTATGCAACCTCTGCTGCTCCCACCTCAGACCCAAGGGAAATGGAGGAGAACCTATGTCAGTGAAAACTAAGGTATGTGCAGCATTAAGAATATTATTTACTGGCACATTTCAGAAACCCACAAGGGATATACTAGGTATGTCACAAGCGTCATCCTCCAGAATATTGCACTGATATCTTAATGCTTTGCTAGAACATGCAAGGGATTTGATCTATTTTCCCTGAACCCCAGAGGAGAGAGCAAAAATAATGCAGACATTTTATGCTGTAGTGCACTTCCCTGAAGTTTTGGGGGTCATAGACTGCACTCACATAGAAATGAAAGTCCCACCTGGTGAGCAGGGAAGGACCATACATATTTCACAAGACCATCTACTGGGTGATGCAGGTAATGCACTGGGACCACGGTTTATGACATCCTTCAAATAAAAAGCCCCACCTGGTAAACAATGAATGACATGCACCAATAGGAAGGGGCTCCAATCAGTCAATTGCCAGGTTGCCTTCAATACTCAATTGATCATCCTCAGTGCGTGTGCTGGCAACCTAGGCAGTTACCATGACTCATACATATGGCACACCGCTCAGCTTTCCACAAGGTTTGCTAGGGGTGATATTCAACAAGGCTATCTACTGGGTTATGCACTGGAACCATGGCTTGTGACACCCATCAGAAATGCACACACACCGACTGAAGAACACAGTGATCCCCATGCTCAAACTAGAAACATCATAGAGCATGCGTTTGGCATTTTGAAGTCATACTGATGTCTAGACATATCAGGGGAATGCCCTGCAGTAAGACCCAGGCACCTGAGCAGAAATGCTTACAATCTGTGTTATGTTGCACAATATCATCTTGAGGAAACAGCTGCAACAGTGACAGCAAGGACCAGGACCACTCATTCCTGGACCGCAGGTAGGGCCAGCACCTCCAGCACATACAGATGAGGATTCTGATTGAGAACCTCCAGCTGCAGAAGTAGCTGGCAGACTTAGGCTTGCACAATATGCCCTTGCCCTGGCTAAGAGGCAAAGGATAGCACATGCACTCACCACCTAAGACACAAAGGTATGCACACACACACACACACACACACACACACACACACACACACACACGCACACACACTCACCCACCAGCTAAGAGGCAAATGATAACGTGCACACTCATCAGTGAAGGAATGTACATAACAATCTAAGCACATAGAAATATTAAAATTGATACCATCCAACGTCCACAAACATTACTTACCCATGTAATGGCTGTGTATTGATAACATCATACAGAGACAGCCCTAATGTAAGTAAGTGTGGAACCTGTAGTATACCAACAAATGTGTAAGAAGATAAAAGTAACTGATATACTTGTATGCTGTTATTCATAAATCTACTGAAGCAGAACTTGTGTGAGGTGTCCATCAATGGCAATATTGGCTTATATGAATTATATCTGCAATATACAGCTACGGATTGTACAAAATAACTGTCATCAAGCCAGTCACTTAACCACTGTGCACAAATCAGTCAACAGGACAATTATATCAACAGTTTCACACGTGGAGCAGTAAGCAGGAATGCAATAACAGTGATTTGAATGCATGGCTTACAATACTAACTGAAAATCATTCCAAAATGAGCATAGACAAAAACATCTTAAATGTTCTTATGTAATACATATGTATAAAATAAACAGTGAGAAAGGCTCACTTAGCTATCCACTCTGTGCATCAGACATATATGTGACCTTAAGTCAAAATAAAATGAACAAAAGGCATGGCACAGTAATTATCACTTTTACCGGGTGGTTGGGTGGGTCAGGAGGCCAAGCTTGATGTGAAAGTGGCGAGTGTGTGTGAGTACAAAAACAGAACATTCAGTAAAGTAGAAAATATCTCAGGACTACTAACTGGAGATGTAGTGCAACTGACATTAAGATTTGCTTAGCTTGCATGTGAGTTGGTATGGACAGTGTTTGTGAAATGTGTGTTCGTGTGTGTGTGTGTTTGTGTGTGTGTGTGTATGTGTGTGTGTGTGTGTGTGTGTGTGTGTGTGTGTGTGTGTGTGTGTGTGTGTGTGTATGTGTGTGTGTGTCTGCTTGAACACAATCCATCTCTGTGCTAGCACGGCATCCTGCCATGCTGGACAGGTTTAACCTGTGCATGGTAGAGTTGTCAGTTCAGTGTTATCTTTGCCAACCACGTAAACTGCCTCTGCCATGAGTAACACTGTCCCTTCCACTTCCCCAGTTTGAAGTGGGGCTGCTACCTGAATGTGAGCAATGTCTCCTGGATGAGCTCTCTTCAAGAATATGTCCAGGACCATGGCCCCATGGCCTACCATGTCTGTGTATAGACACCAAATTCAAAAGTGGATATTGCACCCAAATCAACCAGTAAAAATGTATATCCAAGGTGCAAGAACCAGAAGGAATAATCAAGTTACCATCCAAAATCGACTTTATTGTAGAAAAAAATCACAGCAGATAAAAACATTAACACCTTAATGAATTAACCACAGCGTTTTCGTCTTGTTGCATAGACTTCCTCAGATAAAATGCCATACATTCAAATCCCTTATTTATACTCAGATGAAATGGATTGTAAATCAATTAACTAATAAAAAGCAGTTAATTAGAACTTTTAAAGCCACATTCCTATAGGTATTAAAAGAAGAAACATTTAATAATAAAATGCATGTTTTTGTTTTATAATTTAAAAACAATCTGAATAAATACCTTAATGCAGTTAAAAAATATATATATGTTTCTTAAAATCCAAAATATTAAAATACTTTAGTTATGAAATGTTTTATAATTCATAGGAAAAAAACACATATTTTGAACACATAAACCATCAATTAAAAGAAGTTTATACTCTTACATAAGGTTCTAAAACAAAGAATAATACCCTCTGGTGGCCAATTTTATTAAAAATATATGCATATGTTTTCTTAATTTCTTCAAAGTTTAGCAGCTCTTAATTTTTAAGAGCGGTTTAATAGATACAAAATCATTCAGACCCGGTGTATAGTCTGCCCGTAGTGTTACTTGCCACCACAATTCCCTATATTCCAGGGTGTCTTCCCATGGACCACCTCTAATATTATTTTTTAACACTTTCTAATACCAGGAAACCAAATGTGGCACATTTACATTCTTTGGTATGTTTAAATAGTGCATTTGTTTCTTTGCCTATTGATATTTCGTAAATGTGCTCATATATCCTCTTTTTTAACTTCCTTTCGGATTTACCCACATAAAAAGAGGCATATATTTTACAGATGGCCAAATAAATAATACCTTTGGTTTCACAATTAAAATATTCCCCACTAGTTATCCATCTACTTCTACTCTCCAAAAAGTATTTTTCTACACAAAGAATGTGTTTACATTGGTTACACCGACCACATTTGTAGGTGCCTACTTTTGCCTTATTTTGCTTGTTCCCTGCTCTGTTTTCCAAAATATTCTTAATACTTTTAGAGTTTTTATATATAATCCTTTGGGGAATATCTTTAAGATTTTCTAAATCAGAAATTGAGATAAATCTTTCCCATTCTCTCAAAAAAATCTGCTTTACAAATTTGTTTGTCCCATTATATTCTAAAACTAGGGCTTGCTCGTATTTTTTACCTTGCTCACCTTCTTTTTCCATACCCACATACTCCCTATTATTCTTAATAGGTTTAAACTTACTTGTTCTCCCATTAATCACTTCTTTTCTAACACCCATTATAAACTCCAGTGGGTACCCCCTCTCCAAAAACATCTTTTGAAGTATCTCACATTCATTGCAAAAATCCTTTTCTGCACTGGTCATCCTACTTCCCCTCACAAATTGTCCTTTGACAATATTCTTCTTACAGTGTGGTGGGTGGGAACTGTCATAGTGCAGAAAGGAGTTACAAAAGGTCAGTTTTCTGTATATCCTGCTTTCAAATTGTGCCCCTGTTTTATATATTTCTATGTCCAGGTAAAAAAGATTGTTCTCAGAAATATTGTGGGTAAACCTCAAAAATTTAGTTGTGTTATGCAAATATGACATAAATGTGTCAAATCTTTCTCTACCCGCTGTCCAAAAAATTACTATATTGTCCAAGAACCTACGGTATAAGTTCCAACAATCCTTAAAGTCTGAATTAAATATGTATTTTTCCTCCCATTTCATAAGTACCAAGTTGGCATAGGTGGGAGCACAAGCTGCTCCCATCACTACCCCCTGTTTCTGTTTATAAAACTCTCCGTTGAAAAAAATGAAGTTGTTCTTTAAAATGAGTTCCATTAAACATAAGCATACAAATTTTTCATTCTGCAATAGTGTAGTGTCTTCATATATTATATCTTCAAACATTTCCAACCCTTCGTTATATGGTATGGAGGAAAATAAATCAACAATATCAATAGTAATGAACAAAAGGTTGTCTTGATATAAATCATCCGTTATTTCCCTTAATAAATCCTAAGAGTCTCTTAATACTGTGTTCTTATTAAGCCAAAGCTTTTTGAGTTTTTGATCTACATACTTCACCAAACTGTGTGTTTTGGACCCCTCTGCTGCCACAATCGGTCTAAGGGGTGGATCCCATTCACATTTGTGGATCTTGGCTATTCCAAAGATAGCTGGTACTCTGGGTTTCTTTACTGTCAAGTAGTGAAAAGTATTGTTGTCTTTTAATCCTTCATATAATAAATCTTTTAAGCTAAGGTCTATTTTATTGTAGGCAATGTTAATCTCGTTAATTGAGACACTAGAGTATTTCATATCATCACATAATATAGTATGCATTTTGCTTTCGTATAAAATGTTCTCCATTAATACCACTCCACCCCCCTTATAAGGTTTCATCACCCTTAGGTTCTTATCCCCTTTTAATTGAATCAATATTTCTTTTTCATCCTTGTTAAGATTCCCCTTAAAAAACATATTGTCTTGACTTTTTCTTATTTCTACTTCTAGAACTTTTTCCAAGTTTCTCAATTGGGGATGTAGTGGGGGGTTAAAAGTACTTTTTCGTTTTAAAACATTAGTGAGTGTATCTTGACTTTTGGGTAGTATAATATTTAAATTAACCTTTCTTAAGAACATCTTAATGTCCAACAAGCTCCTGGAAACATCACCTTTGTTATAGGGAATGTATTTAAAACCTTTTGAAAGCAAGGAAAAAAATTCCTTCTTAAATAATGTATTACTAAAGTTGTATAACGAAGGGTTGGAAATGTTTGAAGATATAATATATGAAGACACTACACTATTGCAGAATGAAAAATTTGTATGCTTGTGTTTAATGGAACTCATTTTAAAGAACAACTTCATTTTTTTCAACGGAGAGTTTTATAAGCAGAAACAGGGGGTAGCGATGGGAGCAGCTTGTGCTCCCACCTATGCCAACTTGGTACTTATGAAATGGGAGGAAAAATACATATTTAATTCAGACTTTAAGGATTGTTGGAACTTATACCGTAGGTTCTTGGACGATATAGTAATTTTTTGGACAGCGGGTAGAGAAAGATTTGACAAATTTATGTCATATTTGCATAACACAACTACATTTTTGAGGTTTACCCACAATATTTCTGAGAACAATCTTTTTTACCTGGACATAGAAATATATAAAACAGGGGCACAATTTGAAAGCAGGATATACAGAAAACCGACCTTTTGTAACTCTTTTCTGCACTATGACAGTTCCCACCCACCACACTGTAAGAAGAATATTGTCAAAGGACAATTTGTGAGGGGAAGTAGGATGACCAGTGCAGAAAAGGATTTTTGCAATGAATGTGAGATACTTCAAAAGATGTTTTTGGAGAGGGGGTACCCACTGGAGTTTATAATGGGTGTTAGAAAAGAAGTGATTAATGGGAGAACAAGTAAGTTTAAACCTATTAAGAATAATAGGGAGTACGTGGGTATGGAAAAAGAAGGTGAGCAAGGTAAAAAATACGAGCAAGCCCTAGTTTTAGAATATAATGGGACAAACAAATTTGTAAAGCAGATTTTTTTGAGAGAATGGGAAAGATTTATCTCAATTTCTGATTTAGAAAATCTTAAAGATATTCCCCAAAGGATTATATATAAAAACTCTAAAAGTATTAAGAATATTTTGGAAAACAGAGCAGGGAACAAGCAAAATAAGGCAAAAGTAGGCACCTACAAATGTGGTCGGTGTAACCAATGTAAACACATTCTTTGTGTAGAAAAATACTTTTTGGAGAGTAGAAGTAGATGGATAACTAGTGGGGAATATTTTAACTGTGAAACCAAAGGTATTATTTATTTGGCCATCTGTAAAATATGTGCCTCTTTTTATGTGGGTAAATCCGAAAGGAAGTTAAAAAAGAGGATATATGAGCACATTTACGAAATATCAATAGGCAAAGAAACAAATGCACTATTTAAACATACCAAATAATGTAAATGTGCCACATTTGGTTTCCTGGTATTAGAAAGTGTTAAAAATAATATTAGACGCGGTCCATGGGAAGACACCCTGGAATATAGGGAATTGTGGTGGCAAGTAACACTATGGGCAGACTATACACCAGGTCTGAATGATTTTGTATCTATTAAACTGCTCTTAAAATTAAGAGCTGCTAAACTTTGAAGAAATTAAGAAAACATATGCATATATTTTTAATAAAATTGGCCACCAGATGGCATTATTCTTTGTTTTAGAACCTTATGTAAGAGTATAAACTTCATTTAATTGATGGTTTATGTGTTCAAAATATGTGTTTTATTTCCTATGAATTATAAAATATTTCATAACTAAAGGATTTTAATATTTTGGATTTTAAGAAATATATATATATATATATTTTTTAACTGCATTAAGGTATTTATTCAGATTGTTTTTAAAATATAAAACAAAAACATGCATTTTATTATTAAATGTTTCTTCTCCTTTTAATACCTATAGGAATGTGGCTTTAAAAGTTCTAATTAACTGCTTTTTATTAGTTAATTGATTTACAATCCATTTCATTTGAGTATAAATAAGGGATTTGAATGTATGGCATTTTATCTGAGGAAGTCTATGCAACAAGACGAAAACGCTGTGGTTAATTCATTAAGGCGTTAATGTTTTTATCTGCTGTGATTTTTTTCTACAATAAAGTCGATTTTGGATGGTAACTTGATTATTCCTTCTGGTTCTTGCACCTTGGATATACATTTTTACTGTGTATAGACACCCCGATTACTGATTAATCAGTGAAGGTAGTGCGATTACAGCAGCAGGATCTGACACTGCCACATCAGCTAACAACAGAGGATGTTGAGGGTCTATGAATACATAGCAGCAGACATTCCATCATAGACACTGCCTGATCCAGTGTGTCACTCATTATATCCAAATAGTCATCCATATGGTTTAGGCAGTCATACATGTCAGAATGCAACATGTTTAAGACTTGCACTATCTCTTCCGAGGCCCTAGTAGAACATGTTTGTGGCTCCATGATGGCCCCATACATAAGTCTGGTGGCACTTTAATGACATACCAACATCAGAAAGAGGGTGGACAGTAGGCCTCATTTGAGGACCTCCTGCAACCCTCCTTTGTGGTATGACACCCTCATGATGGCTACAGATAGACTCAATCAAGTCTGCAACTGAAGTAACTACACTATCTCCAATCTGTCCTACATATGAGGGCTCAGTGGAATGGTATTGCATAGGCATACTGACTGTGCCAAAACAAGGCCAGGGAATGTGTAAACCACAACCTCAGTGTCAGACTGAACCTCTGCACTCCCCAACTGTGCCTTATGTCACATCCATCATCATCAGATCCTACTGATATTCTGACATCAAATAGTATGAGTTCTACACTGCCACTGTCACTGCCTGTGATAATAAGCAACAAACATAAGAATGACAGAAATAGTGACTAGAAATGATCCAAACAATAATTATTCTCTCCTCAAACTTACATCTAATTAATGGATATTACTATTCAAAGAAAGTTTGTGCTTGCCATATGCAGGTGGAATTTCAGGTGGAAATTCTTGATGTCCCTGGAAAAACAGGAAGGCAGTGAGAACAGAATAATGCTCTATCTGCCCTTTAAGACATATCTCAGAATTAGACTGGTCACCCCCCCCCCCCCAGCACAGTCGCTGTTGGACTGTGTCTCTTCTAAGCCACACATCTCAATGTTTCCAGATATATCAGAAGTATAAAAGCATTAGTACATAAATATATCAAGAATGGCAGTGCAGCATACCTGGAAGTTGTTCTTGGAACATGCTTGGCATGTCATCCACATCAGCACCAACATCAGGAAGTCTGAGTGAACCCTCTGCTGAGCTGTTGGGACCTCTGACAGCATACAAGAACTGCTCATTTTCAGTGGGTAGTGGTTATGTAGCAGGACACCCCCCTCCCTGTAGACATCTGTTCTCATGCTACTGCAGCTGCCTTCTTGGGTGCCACTGTAATCATATCAATGGCTAGTTGCCCCACCTAATTATAGTTTCTGGCATGGCCTCCTACTGCGTTTATGTTAGTGACCACCTGCTGTCATATGCTTCTTCTGGCAGATATATCACCTCTGCCTTTGTCAAGCAGGAAGGATCCATGGCAGCATAAGGATTCAATGATAACCTCATTCTCTGCATCATTGAATGGTGGCTTGTGTGGAACATGTGGTCTGGGAGCCATAATCCTGTATGACATGGAACAGAAAAAAACACAAAACACATCTGTAGTACATATAGAAATCATTCTCCTCAAAGAAAATCTGTGCACCCATCATCAACACAGAACAACTGAACACCTAATGCTCATTAAGGATTACACACAAGCTAAGGAAGCCCTCTCCACCAAAATAACTAACTAACTAAATAAATAATGAAATATAAAATCTTAGCATTGTATCCATTTTGTAAAATTTCTGTAAATGAGGATAACTGTTGTGCAACTGACTAATGGATGGCAGTATTACCAATAAATAGACAAAAACTCAAAGTATAAATGTCAAGCAAATTTCATTGGTCTCTCCACTGTTGTGGAGGTTGCTATGAGATATCTAAGAAGCCTAATGCCTCTGTTAGCTATCCATGCACAACCTTTTGAAGGTGATAATAAATAAAATACACTTGTCTGCACTAACTAGTGAAATCTCAAGAGCAGATGGTAACACAGTGCTGTGAAATAACCATACTACTCATTGACAAACTTTGAAAGCAGAGAAAGAGCTGACATGCTTGGGTCTGTCATTGTTGTCCTCCTTTACATTTATGTGCTTGTGCCTGTCATTGTTGTCTTCCTTTACATTTATGTGCTTGTTCCTGTCATTGTTGTCCTCCTTTACATTTATGTGCTTGTGCCTGTCATTGTTGTCCTCCTTTACATTTATGTGCTTGTGCCTGTCATTGTTGTCCTACTTTACATTTATGTGCTTGTGCCTGTCAGTGTTGTTGTTCTCTACATTTATGTGCTTGTGCCTGTCAAAGTTTTCATTCTTTACATTTTTGTGCTTGTACCTGCTATTGTTGTCCTCCTTTACATTTATGTGCTTGTGCCTGTCATTGTTGTCCTCCTTTACAATTATGTGCTTGTGCCTTTCAATGTTGTCCTCCTTTACATTTATGTGCTTGTGCCTGTCATTGTTGTCCTCATTTACTTTTATGTGGTTGTACCTGTCATTGTTTTCCTCATTTACATTTATGTTCTTGTGCCAGACATTGTTGTCCTCCTTTACATTTGTGTGCTTGTCCCTGTCATTGTTGTCCTCCTTTACATTTATGTGCTTGTGCCTGTCATTGTTGTCCTCCTTTGCATTTAAGTGCTTGGGTCTGTCATTGTTGTCCACCTTTACATTTATGTGCTTGTGCCTTTTATTGTTGTCCTCTTTTACATTTATGTGCTTGTGCCTGTCATTGTTGTCCTCCTTTACTTTTATGAGGTTGGGTCTGTCATTGTTGTCCTTTACATTTATGTGCTTTTGCCTCTGATTGTTGTCCTCCTTTACATTTACGTGCTTGATCCTTTCATTGTTGTCCTCATTTACATTTATGGACTTGTGCCTGTCATTGTTGTCCTCCTTTACATTTATGTGCTTGTGCCTGTCATTGTTGTCCTCCTTTACATTTATGTGCTTGTGCCTGTCATTGTTGTCCTCCTTTACATTTATGTGCTTGTGCCTGTCATTGTTGTCCTCCTTTACATTTAGGTGCTACTGCCTGTCATTGTTGTCCTCCTTCAAATTTATGTGCTTGTGCCTCTCGTTGTTGTCCTCCTTTACATTTATGTGCTTGTGCCTGTCATTGCTGTCCTACTTTGCATTTATGTGCTTGCGCCTGTCATTGTTGTCTTGCTTTACATTTATGTGCTTGTGCCTATTAAAGCTGTCCACCTTTACATGTACATGCTTGTGCTGTCTATGTTGTCCTCCTTTACATTTATGTGCTTGTGCCTGTCATTGTTGTCCTCCTTTACATTTATGTGCTGTTGCCTGTCACTGTTGTCCTCCTTTACAATTATGTGCTTGTGCCTATCATTGTTGTCCTCCTTTAAATTTATGTGCTTGTGCCTGTCATTGTTGTCCTCCTTTACAATTATGTGCTTGTGCCTATCAATGTTGTCCTCCTTTACATGTACATGCTTGTGCAGTCATTGTTGTCCTCAATTACAATTATGTGTTTGTGCCTGTCATTGTTGTCCTCCTTTACAATTATGTGCTTGTGCCTATCAATGTTGTCCTCCTTTACATTTAAGTGCTTGTGCCTGTCATTGTTGTCCTCCTTTAAATTTATGTGCTACTGCCTGTCATTGTTGTCCTCCTTTACATTTATGTACTTGTGCCTGTCATTGTTGTCCTCCTTTACATATATGTGCTTGTGCCTGTCATTGTTGTCCTCCTTTACATTTATGTGCTTGTGCCTGTCATTGTTGTCCTCCTTTACATTTATGTGCTTGTGCCTGTCATTGTTGTCCTCCTTTACATTTATGTTCTTGTGCCAGTCATTGTTGTCCTCCTTTACATTTATGTGCTTGTGCCTGTCAATGTTGTCCTCCTTTACATTTATGTGCTTGTGCCTGTCATTGTTGTCCTCCTTTACATTTAAGTGCTTGATGTCATTGTTGTCCACCTTTACATTTATGTGCTTGTTCATAGGTTGATAGGTTCATAGGTTCATACTAGGCTATCTGCCCTAGGGCATTTATAAGCCTAGTCAGAGTGTGTTTGGCTTTTGCCACCCATTTTAAATTAATTTTACTATGCCATTTTTTGAGGTTAGTATACTGTGCCTCTGTCTAACATTGACACAGAAGTGATACCCGGGGTAAACCTATGATCTCCCATCCACTCATCAAGATTCCTGTTCAAGAGAATCAATGAGGGACTCTGCCTAACCTGGACTGGGATTTTATTCCAGAGTGAAGGGAGCCTCTGGGTTATGAATCTGTCCCTCCAGTATGTCCCATTTATTTCAGTGCTGAGGTACAAGTCTCTCGAGCATGTAGCTTGATGGGATTTGGATTTTCTGAGGTGTAGCATGTCCATTAATTCCGGGTTGGACATGGCTTTATACGTCAGGCACAGATCGCCTCTGAGCAGGCGGTATGCCACTGAGTAGAGCTGGAGGTTCTTTAACCGGGCAGCATATGGCATCTGTCTGAGCCCTTTGATCCTCTTGGTGAGGTACTTTTGGTGTCTTTCCAGTTGCTGCAGTTGTCTGGTAAGGTACATCCCAAAATGGGCATTGTACTCAATTATGGGCCTGATGAAGGATGAGTAAAGAGGCACAATGACCTCCCCTGATCTAGATGTGAATCCCTTCATGATTAGGTGGGCTATATAAAATGTTTTTCTAACCACTTTGGCCACGTGTTTGTCAAATGAGAGATTGCTATCAACTCGGGTCCCCAGGTCCCTAATTACTTCTTTTGTACTTAATGGATTACCACCTATGTGGTAATTTGTGGGCACTTTGTTTTTTGCCAAAGGGGATGACTATACACTTTTTGGCATTTAGCTTGAGGCCATGGCTCTGGCACCAGTTGTCTGTTTCTGTGAGGCCCTTTTGGAGGATGCTTGTGTCGGCTGGAGAGTCGATTATGGTGCCCAGTTCGCAGTCATCTGCGAACTTGGTCAGCCACAGTCCTTCCATGTTGGCCTGTACCTCCGAGAAATATATACCGAACAAGAGAGGTCCCAGGACTGAGCCTTGTGGGACGCCACTTGTAACTGGTGTGGAGTCTGACATGGTTCCAGCAAGTCTAACCATGTGGGTTCTGTCCTTGAGCCAGTTTGCAACCCATCTAGTAACATAGGGGTTTATATTTAAGCTGGTGAGCTTATCTATAATGCTCGAGTGGGGTATTGTATCGAAGGCTGTTGTGAGGTCCAGGTAGGCTGTGTGGACCACCTTACCCTTGTCAATGGCCTTGGTGACTGTTTCAAAGAAATTGACCAGGTTTAAGAGGCAGAATCTGCCCTTAACAAAGCCGAACTGGGTAGGATCCAGTGTCTGTAGGTCCCCAATATCTTTATTTATGAGGTCCATGATGATCCTTTCCATAGCTTTGCAGACCAAGCTAGTCAGGCTTATGGGGCGATAGTTTCCAGGATCCACTGAGGCACCACCTTTGTGGAGAGGGACCACTGTTGCTGTACACCACTCTTTGTGTACATATCCTGTAGTAAGGCTGAGACTGAACAGTAGTTTTATGTTTGGGTTTAGCTCTTCTTGGAGTTCATGTAGGATGCAGCCGGGACACCATCTGGTCCCACTGATGCTGTGTTTTTTGCTTTGGAGAGGGCGACTCTTACCTGAGCATCTGAGATGTCAGGGTGGCAGCACTCTGCTGGGATAGATATTTGCCCTTTTGGTGGGGAGGGGGGGGAGAAGGTTGTGCTGAACCTGTCAGGTAGAGGATGTTGGCAATGTCTCTGGGTTCAATGTATTTTTTGTCATTTTGGAGTAATTCTGAGCATATCTGGGAATTCCCACCCAGGTTCCTAACATAACTAAAGAAAGCATTGTGATTATCCTTAGTGTCCTGTGCAATTTTTCTCTCGAAGCTGACCTTAGACGATTTTAAGAGTGCACGTAGTTTTTTGCTAATACTGATCTGAGATGCCTTCCCTTTCTGGGATTTTGCCCTATCATGTAGTAGCTTCCTCCTTCTATTGTATAGTTTGTTTATGGCTGGGGTCCACTAGACAGGATGTCTGCCTTTGGAGGATTGGGTCTTGGTTTTATTTGGGATTGCATGATCCATGCATTCCTGAAGGTGTTCATAGAATGTGTTTATAAAGGATTCTGCGGTCTGGGCAGTATTTTCCACAGGCTCGGTGGCTTTGAAGGATTCCACCTCAGTTTTGAAGAGTGTGAAATTTGCTTTAGAGAAGTTTTTCACTGTGGTTTTCTGGGCAGGGGGTGGGGTCAGGATGGGAATATCCAGTGAGATTAGTTTATGGTCTGATCTTACCAGTGAGGGATACACTTGTGGTCTGGAGCATAGAGTCCCCATGTTGGTGATGATCAGGTCCAGTATGTTTTCCCCTCTTGTGGGAGTGGTAACAAGTTGTTCCATAGCATTTGAGTTTGTAAATTCAAGGAACCTTTGGGCTATGGTGTTGGAGCTAGAGTAATGCTCCATTGTCTATGTTTGGGTAGTTGAAGTTGCCCAATATAATGGTGTTTGGAGAGACCTTCATATTTTCCAGTATTCTCAGGAAGGCCAAGTGGGGTTCCTGGGTTTGGGAGGATGGTCTGTAGCAGGCTATAAACTGGAAGGCAGTTTTACCCACTGTTAGTTGCACATGGATAGTCTCTGATGCTTTGTGCTGTGCCACCAAGCTGGAGGTGTGGGTATCTTTGACGAATATTGATACTCCCCCTCCTTTTGTGGTTCGGTCCAAGTTTTGGGGCCGAAAAGCATGGTATGAGGTACAACCTGGTAGTGCTGGGGTGCTCTCAGGAGCCTTGAACCAGGTTTCCGTTACTGCACAGATATCGATGTTCTCCATGCTAAGGAGAGTTTCGAGTGCGTGCATCTTGAGGTTTAGACTTCTGGCATTGAGTAGCATTACTCTTAGTTTCTTTTCCCTTGTGATACCTATGGTGGTGGGTTTGTCTTTTGAGCCTTGCCTAAAAAAGGCACTATGGGGGAAGCAAGAGCCTTTGCCAATATCCAAAAGCCCAGGGGTGACAGGTGGAAGCCATCCCTAGTGAAGCATTGTGGCTTGTCGAGCATGTCATCCCAGGCTGACAGGCATTGGATCCCCTTTGAATGACATCAATACTTAAGCCAATTGTTGAAATTGATCATCTTGTCTTTATATTGTGGCATCATTCTTTGTGAGGGTAAGATGCTACTCAAGGTCAGGATCATACCAGCCTGGGCTACATGCTCAGAGAGCTCTTCTATGTCTCTTTTCATGTAGTCCAGGGAGGTATGTCTCAGGTCATTCACACCAGCACGGACAATGACAGAGTCATATTTGTACTTGCCTTGGAGTGACCTAAGTGCTTGTGTTATGTGGCGGATCCTAGCGCCCGACAGGCAGCTCACCGTGACCTTCTCCTTGTTCAGCCTGGTGAGCGGGACTTCAGTGTGCCTGACGATAGAGTCACCTATTACAAGTGTATCAGGTGTGTTATTTAGCCTTAAGGGATGTGACTGTTTGGCACACTGGATTTGTGAGCTATGTGTTGCACGTGTTTTGTTTTGGGGTAGCGGTTGCTTGGGTGTCTGCTTTGGAGGTCTCTGCTGCTTAGGCAGATTTTTATTTTGAGCCTCCGAGTATGTTTTTGGGTGTTTATGTGTTTGGTTTGCTGTCGTGGTAGGTCTATGTGAGACTGGAATTGTAGTGAGTGTGGTTTCCTTCTCCTCCTGACTGGTTATGCCAGTACTGAGTTGAGAGAGCTTAACCTCCAGTTTGGCTATATGGTTGCATCTCTCACATGTGTTGGAATTTGTTGGGAGGAGGAGAGGGTTGTCTGTGTACATGAGGCAGTTGTAACATTGCCTCAAGATTCCTAGATTCACCAGCTGGACCAGAGAGGAGATTGACAACTGACCTTTGGACATGCTAGAATAGTATTGGGAATTCCTTTATAATTGAAAAAAAAGGCAATAGGGAACAAGGTACTCAAGGGGAGTTTGTGAGGGTGTAGTGCTTTTAATTTTTTAGTGCTGACTTATATAATTGCTTTAGTGAGCAAGTGCCAGGTAACTTAAATGCAATGTGTTACAGGTAACTTAAATGCAAAAATGACAAACAGTAACTTTCTTTCAAGTGAAACAAGGAAATAAGTACAGTAAGTAATGCAGATATCACTAGGGATCCACAGAAGCACTGAAAAGCCTCGTTTTAGGTGGAATTAGCATTTCAGGGAAATAACAAGCACACAAACAACAAGCATACAAACAAAGCTAGATTCAGCAGGCCTGGATCTCGTCTATGCTACAGAAAACAAGGTGTACCAATTTCAGTAAGAAACAATTCAAATATGCAGGCACTATAAGCCTTTAACCAGAAATTCCCAGCTCAGAAAGGCAGAGTCCAGCCTCTCCTCCCACAAGAGTGCAGACCACGAACCTTCTTAATGTTAAATAACTGGCCTGAAGCCCAAGAGCATAAAACAGAACTAATACACTTTTAGAACAACAGACACTGAGCCCTCAATCAGCAGTTCCCAACTTAGAAGGATGTAAACTACCAGTCCTGCCACCACAGTGCAGGCCACAAACCTTCCTAATGTAAAACAACTGGTCTGAAGCCCAAGTGCTTAATCCAAAAGACTTAGAATGATAGCTACACTTTAATCAAGTTACTACCAAGCAGTAATAAATACAATTGAGTACTATTAAGATGACTGTCATTGTTGTCCTCCTTTACATTTATGTGCTTGTGCCAGTCATTGTTGTCCTCCGTTACATTAATATACTTGTGCCTGTCATTGTTGTCATCCTTTACATTTATGAGCTCGTATCTGTCATTGTTGTCCTTTACATTTATGTGCTTGTGCCTGTCATTGTTGTCATCCTTTACATTTATGAGCTTGTATCAGCCATTGTTGTCCTTTACATTTATGTGCTTGTGCCTGTCATTGTTGTCCTCCTTTACATTTATGTGCTTGTGCCTGTCATTGTTGTCCTCCTTTACATTTATGTGCTTGTGCCTGTCATTGTTGTCCTCCTTTACATGTATGTGCTTGTGCCTGTCATTGTTGTCCTCCTTTACATTTATGTGCTGTTGCCTGTCATTGTTGTCCTCCTTTACAATTATGTGCTTGTGCCTATCAATGTTGTCCTCCTTTACATGTACATGCTTGTGCTGTCATTGTTGTCCTCCTTTACATTTATGTGTTTGTGCCTGTCATTGTTGTCCTCCTTTACATTTATGTGCTTGTGCCTATCATTGTTGTCCTCCTTTACATTTATGTGCTTGTGCCTGTCATTGTTGTCCTCCTTTACATTTATGTGCTTGTGCCTGTCATTGTTGTCCTCCTTTACATTTATGTGCCTGTCATTGTTGTCCTCCTATATATATATATATATATACATTTATGTGCTTGTGCCTGTCAATGTTGTCCTCCTTTACATTTATGTGCTTGTGCCTGTCATTGTTGTCCTCCTTTACATTTATGTGCTTGTGCCTGTCATTGTTGTCCTCCTTTACATTTATGTGCTTGTGCCTGTCATTGTTGTCCTCCTTTACATTTATGTGCTTGTGCCTGTCATTGTTGTCCTCCTTTACATTTATGTGCTTGTGCCTGTCATTGTTGTCCTCCTTTACATTTATGTGCTTGTGCCTGTCATTGTTGTCCTCCTTTACATTTATGTGCTTGTGCCTGTCATTGTTGTCCTCCTTTACATTTATGTGCTTGTGCCTGTCATTGTTGTCCTCCTTTACATTTATGTGCTTGTGTCTGTCATTGTTGTCCTTTACATTTATGTGCTTGTGCCTGTCATTGTTGTCCTCCTTTACATTTATGTGCTTGGGTCTGTCATTGTTGTCCTCCTTTACATTTATGTGCTTGTGCCTGTCATTGTTGTCCTCCTTTACATTTATGTGCTTGTGCCTGTTAATGTTGTCCTCCTTTACATGTATGTGCTTGTGCTGTCTATGTTGTCCTCCTTTACATTTATGTGCTTGTGCCTGTCATTGTTGTCCTCCTTTACATTTATGTGCTTGTGCCTATCAATGTTGTCCTCCTTTACATTTACATGCTTGTGCCTGTCATTGTTGTCCTCCTTTACATTTATGTGTTTGTGCCTGTCATTGTCCTCCTTTACATTTATGTGCTTGTGCCTGTCATTGTTGTCCTCCTTTACATTTATGTGCTTGTGCCTGTCATTGTTGTCCTCCTTACATTTATGTGCTTGTGCCTGTCATTGTTGTCCTCCTTTACATTTATGTGCTTGTGCCTGTCATTGTTGTCCTCCTTTACATTTATGTGCTTGTGCCTGTCATTGTTGTCCTTTACATTTATGTGCTTGTGCCTGTCATTGTTGTCCTCCTTTACATTTATGTGCTTGTGCCTGTCATTGTTGTCCTCCTTTACATTTATGTGCTTGTGCCTGTCATTGTTGTCCTCCTTTACATTTATGTGCTTGTGCCTGTCATTGTTGTCCTCCTTTACATTTATGTGCTTGTGTCTGTCATTGTTGTCCTCCTTTACATTTATGTGCTTGTGCCTGTCATTGTTGTCCTCCTTTACATTTATGTGCTTGTGCCTGTCATTGTTGTCCTCCTTTACATTTATGTGCTTGTGTCTGTCATTGTTGTCCTCCTTTACATTTATGTGCTTGTGCCTGTCATTGTTGTCCTCCTTTACATTTATGTGCCTGTCATTGTTGTCCTCCTTTACATTTATGTGCTTGTGCCTGTCATTGTTGTCCTCCTTTACATTTATGTGCTTGTGCCTGTCATTGTTGTCCTCCTTTACATTTATGTGCTTGTGCCTGTCATTGTTGTCCTCCTTTACATTTATGTGCTTGTGCCTGTCATTGTTGTCCTCCTTTACATTTATGTGCTTGTGCCTGTCATTGTTGTCCTCCTTTACATTTATGTGCTTGTGCCTGTCATTGTTGTCCTCCTTTACATTTATGTGCTTGTGCCTGTCATTGTTGTCCTCCTTTACATTTATGTGCTTGTGCCTGTCATTGTTGTCCTCCTTTACATTTATGTGCTTGTGCCTGTCATTGTTGTCCTCCTTTACATTTATGTGCTTGTGCCTGTCATTGTTGTCCTCCTTTACATTGATGTGCTTGTGCTGTCATTGATGTCCTCTTTTACATTTATGTGCTTGTGCCTGTCATTGTTGTCCTCCTTTACATTTATGTGCTTGTGCCTGTCATTGTTGTCCTCCTTTACATTTATGTGCTTGTGCCTGTCATTGTTGTCCTCCTTTACATTTATGTGCTTGTGCCTGTCATTGTTGTCCTCCTTTACATTTATGTGCTTGTGCTTATCAATGTTGTCCTCCTTTACATTTATGTGCTTGTGCCTGTCATTGTTGTCCTCCTTTACATTTATGTGCTTGTGCCTGTCATTGTTGTCCTCCTTTACATTTATGTGCTTGTGCCTGTCATTGTTGTCCTCCTTTACATTTATGTGCTTGTGCCTGTCATTGTTGTCCTCCTTTACATTTATGTGCTTGTGCCTGTCATTGTTGTCCTCCTTTACATTTATGTGCTTGTGCCTGTCATTGTTGTCCTCCTTTACATTTATGTGCTTGTGTCATTGTTGTCCTCCTTTACATTTATGTGCCTGTCATTGTTGTCCTCCTTTACATTTATGTGCTTGTGCCTGTCATTGTTGTCCTCCTTTACATTTATGTGCTTGTGCCTGTCATTGTTGTCCTCCTTTACATTTATGTGCTTGTGCCTGTCATTGTTGTCCTCCTTTACATTTATGTGCTTGTGCCTGTCATTGTTGTCCTCCTTTACATTTATGTGCTTGTGCCTGTCATTGTTGTCCTCCTTTACATTTATGTGCTTGTGCCTGTCATTGTTGTCCTCCTTTACATTTATGTGCTTGTGTCTGTCATTGTTGTCCTCCTTTACATTTATGTGCTTGTGCCTGTCATTGTTGTCCTCCTTTACATTTATGTGCTTGTGCCTGTCATTGTTGTCCTCCTTTACATTTATGTGCTTGTGCCTGTCATTGTTGTCCTCCTTTACATTTATGTGCTTGTGCCTGTCATTGTTGTCCTCCTTTACATTTATGTGCTTGTGCCTGTCATTGTTGTCCTCCTTTACATTTATGTGCTTGTGCCTGTCATTGTTGTCCTCCTTTACATTTATGTGCTTGTGCCTGTCATTGATGTTCTCCTTTACATTTATGTGCTTGTGTCTGTCATTGTTGTCCTCCTTTACATTTATGTGTTTTTGCCTGTTAATGTTGCCCTCCTATACATTTATGTGCTAGTGCCTGTCATTGTTGTCCTCCTTTACATTTATGTGCTTGTGCCTGTCATTGTTGTCCTCCTTTACATTTATGTGCTTGTGCCTGTCATTGTTGTCCTCCTTTACATTTATGTGCTTGTGCCTGTCATTGTTGTCCTCCTTTACATTTATGTGCTTGTGCCTGTCATTGTTGTCCTCCTTTACATTTATGTGCTTGTGTCTGTCATTGTTGTCCTCCTTTACATTTATGTGCTTGTGTCTGTCATTGTTGTCCTCCTTTACATTTATGTGCTTGTGCCTGTCATTGTTGTCCTCCTTTACATTTATGTGCTTGTGCCTGTCATTGTTGTCCTCCTTTACATTTATGTGCTTGTGCCTGTCATTGTTGTCCTCCTTTACTTTTATGTGCTTGTGCCTGTCATTGTTGTCCTCCTTTACATTGATGTGCTTGTGCCTGTCATTGTTGTCCTCCTTTACATTAATGACTTGTGCCTGTCATTGTTGTCCTCCTTTACATTTATGTGCTTGTGCCTGTCATTGTTGTCCTCCTTTACATTTATGTGCTTGTGCCTGTCATTGTTGTCCTCCTTTACATTTATGTGCTTGTGTCTGTCATTGTTGTCCTCCTTTACATTTATGTGCTTGTGCCTGTCATTGTTGTCCTCCTTTACATTTATGTGCTTGTGCCTGTCATTGTTGTCCTCCTTTACATTTATGTGCTTGTGTCTGTCATTGTTGTCCTCCTTTACATTTATGTGCTTGTGCCTGTCATTGTTGTCCTCCTTTACATTTATGTGCTTGTGCCTGTCATTGTTGTCCTCCTTTACATTTATGTGCTTGTGCCTGTCATTGTTGTCCTCCTTTACATTTATGTGCTTGTGCCTGTCATTGTTGTCCTCCTTTACATTTATGTGCTTGTGCCTGTCATTGTTGTCCTCCTTTACATTTATGTGCTTGTGCCTGTCATTGTTGTCCTCCTTTACATTTATGTGCTTGTGCCTGTCATTGTTGTCCTCCTTTACATTTATGTGCTTGTGCCTGTCATTGTTGTCCTCCTTTACATTTATGTGCTTGTGCCTGTCATTGTTGTCCTCCTTTACATTTATGTGCTTGTGCCTGTCATTGTTGTCCTCCTTTACATTTATGTGCTTGTGCCTGTCATTGTTGTCCTCCTTTACATTTATGTGCTTGTGCCTGTCATTGTTGTCCTCCTTTACATTTATGTGCTTGTGCCTGTCATTGTTGTCCTCCTTTACATTTATGTGCTTGTGCCTGTCATTGTTGTCCTCCTTTACATTTATGTGCTTTTTGCCAATCATTGTTGTCCACCTTTACATTGATGTGCTTGTGCCTGTCATTGTTGTCCTCCTTTACATTTATGTGCTTCTGCCTGTCATTGTTGTCCTTTTTTACATTTATGTGCTTGTGTCTGTCATTGTTGTCCTCCTTTACATTTATGTGCTTGTGCCTGTCATTGTTGTCCTCCTTTACATTTATGTGCTTGTGCCTGTCATTGTTGTCCTCCTTTACATTTATGTGTGCTTGTGCCTGTCATTGTTGTCCTCCTTTACATTTATGTGCTTGTGCCTGTCATTGTTGTCCTCCTTTACATTTATGTGCTTGTGCCTGTCATTGTTGTCCTCCTTTACATTTATGTGCTTGTGCCTGTCATTGTTGTCCTCCTTTACATTTATGTGCTTGTGCCTGTCATTGTTGTCCTCCTTTACATTTATGTGCTTGTGCCTGTCATTGTTGTCCTCCTTTACATTTATGTGCTTGTGCCTGTCATTGTTGTCCTCCTTTACATTTATGTGCTTGTGCCTGTCATTGTTGTCCTCCTTTACATTTATGTGCTTGTGCCTGTCATTGTTGTCCTCCTTTACATTTATGTGCTTGTGCCTGTCATTGTTGTCCTCCTTTACATTTATGTGCTTGTGCCTGTCATTGTTGTCCTCCTTTACATTTATGTGCTTGTGCCTGTCATTGTTGTCCTCCTTACATTTATGTGCTTGTGCCTGTCATTGTTGTCCTCCTTTACATTTATGTGCTTGTGCCTGTCATTGTTGTCCTCCTTTACATTTATGTGCTTGTGCCTGTCATTGTTGTCCTCCTTTACATTTATGTGCTTGTGCCTGTCATTGTTGTCCTCCTTTACATTTATGTGCTTGTGCCTGTCATTGTTGTCCTCCTTTACATTTATGTGCTTGTGCCTGTCATTGTTGTCCTCCTTTACATTTATGTGCTTGTGCCTGTCATTGTTGTCCTCCTTTACATTTATGTGCTTGTGCCTGTCATTGTTGTCCTCCTTTACATTTATGTGCTTGTGCCTGTCATTGTTGTCCTCCTTTACATTTATGTGCTTGTGCCTGTCATTGTTGTCCTCCTTTACATTTATGTGCTTGTGCCTGTCATTGTTGTCCTCCTTTACATTTATGTGCTTGTGCCTGTCATTGTTGTCCTCCTTTACATTTATGTGCTTGTGCCTGTCATTGTTGTCCTCCTTTACATTTATGTGCTTGTGCCTGTCATTGTTGTCCTCCTTTACATTTATGTGCTTGTGCCTGTCATTGTTGTCCTCCTTTACATTTATGTGCTTGTGCCTGTCATTGTTGTCCTCCTTTACATTTATGTGCTTGTGCCTGTCATTGTTGTCCTCCTTTACATTTATGTGCTTGTGCCTGTCATTGTTGTCCTCCTTTACATTTATGTGCTTGTGCCTGTCATTGTTGTCCTCCTTTACATTTATGTGCTTGTGCCTGTCATTGTTGTCCTCCTTTACATTTATGTGCTTGTGCCTGTCATTGTTGTCCTCCTTTACATTTATGTGCTTGTGCCTGTCATTGTTGTCCTCCTTTACATTTATGTGCTTGTGCCTGTCATTGTTGTCCTCCTTTACATTTATGTGCTTGTGCCTGTCATTGTTGTCCTCCTTTACATTTATGTGCTTGTGCCTGTCATTGTTGTCCTCCTTTACATTTATGTGCTTGTGCCTGTCATTGTTGTCCTCCTTTACATTTATGTGCTTGTGCCTGTCATTGTTGTCCTCCTTTACATTTATGTGCTTGTGCCTGTCATTGTTGTCCTCCTTTACATTTATGTGCTTGTGCCTGTCATTGTTGTCCTCCTTTACATTTATGTGCTTGTGCCTGTCATTGTTGTCCTTTACATTTATGTGCTTCTGCCTGTCATTGTTGTCCTCCTTTACATTTATGTGCTTGTGCCTGTCATTGTTGTCCTCCTTTACATTTATGTGCTTGTGTCATTGTTGTCCTCCTTTACATTTATGTGCTTCTGCCTATCATTGTTGTCCTCCTTTACATTTATGTGCTTGGGTCTGTCCTTGTTGTCCTCCTTTACATTTATGTGCTTGTGCCTGTCATTGTTGTCCTCCTTTACATTTATGTGCTTGTGCCTGTCATTGTTGTCCTCCTTTACATTTATGTGCTTGTGCCTGTCATTGTTGTCCTCCTTTACATTTATGTGCTTGTGCCTGTCATTGTTGTCCTCCTTTACATTTATGTGCTTGTGCCTGTCATTGTTGTCCTCCTTTACATTTATGTGCTTGTGCCTGTCATTGTTGTCCTCCTTTACATTTATGTGCTTGTGCCTGTCATTGTTGTCCTCCTTTACATTTATGTGCTTGTGCCTGTCATTGTTGTCCTCCTTTACATTTATGTGCTTGTGCCTGTCATTGTTGTCCTCCTTTACATTTATGTGCTTGTGCCTGTCATTGTTGTCCTCCTTTACATTTATGTGCTTGTGCCTGTCATTGTTGTCCTCCTTTACATTTATGTGCTTGTGCCTGTCATTGTTGTCCTCCTTTACATTTATGTGCTTGTGCCTGTCATTGTTGTCCTCCTTTACATTTATGTGCTTGTGCCTGTCATTGTTGTCCTCCTTTACATTTATGTGCTTGTGCCTGTCATTGTTGTCCTTTACATTTATGTGCTTCTGCCTGTCATTGTTGTCCTCCTTTACATTTATGTGCTTGTGCCTGTCATTGTTGTCCTCCTTTACATTTATGTGCTTGTGCCTGTCATTGTTGTCCTCCTTTACATTTATGTGCTTGTGCCTGTCATTGTTGTCCTCCTTTACATTTATGTGCTTGTGCCTGTCATTGTTGTCCTCCTTTACATTTATGTGCTTGTGCCTGTCATTGTTGTCCTCCTTTACATTTATGTGCTTGTGCCTGTCATTGTTGTCCTCCTTTACATTTATGTGCTTGTGCCTGTCATTGTTGTCCTCCTTTACATTTATGTGCTTGTGCCTGTCATTGTTGTCCTCCTTTACATTTATGTGCTTGTGTCTGTCATTGTTGTCCTCCTTTACATTTATGTGCTTGTGCCTGTCATTGTTGTCCTCCTTTACATTTATGTGCTTGTGCCTGTCATTGTTGTCCTCCTTTACATTTATGTGCTTGTGCCTGTCATTGTTGTCCTCCTTTACATTTATGTGCTTGTGCCTGTCATTGTTGTCCTCCTTTACATTTATGTGCTTGTGCCTGTCATTGTTGTCCTCCTTTACATTTATGTGCTTGTGCCTGTCATTGTTGTCCTCCTTTACATTTATGTGCTTGTGCCTGTCATTGTTGTCCTCCTTTACATTTATGTGCTTGTGCCTGTCATTGTTGTCCTCCTTTACATTTATGTGCTTGTGCCTGTCATTGTTGTCCTCCTTTACATTTATGTGCTTGTGCCTGTCATTGTTGTCCTCCTTTACATTTATGTGCTTGTGCCTGTCATTGTTGTCCTCCTTTACATTTATGTGCTTGTGCCTGTCATTGTTGTCCTCCTTTACATTTATGTGCTTGTGCCTGTCATTGTTGTCCTCCTTTACATTTATGTGCTTGTGCCTGTCATTGTTGTCCTCCTTTACATTTATGTGCTTGTGCCTGTCATTGTTGTCCTCCTTTACATTTATGTGCTTGTGCCTGTCATTGTTGTCCTCCTTTACATTTATGTGCTTGTGCCTGTCATTGTTGTCCTCCTTTACATTTATGTGCTTGTGCCTGTCATTGTTGTCCTCCTTTACATTTATGTGCTTGTGCCTGTCATTGTTGTCCTCCTTTACATTTATGTGCTTGTGCCTGTCATTGTTGTCCTCCTTTACATTTATGTGCTTGTGCCTGTCATTGTTGTCCTCCTTTACATTTATGTGCTTGTGCCTGTCATTGTTGTCCTCCTTTACATTTATGTGCTTGTGCCTGTCATTGTTGTCCTCCTTTACATTTATGTGCTTGTGCCTGTCATTGTTGTCCTCCTTTACATTTATGTGCTTGTGCCTGTCATTGTTGTCCTCCTTTACATTGATGTGCTTGTGCCTGTCATTGTCCTCCTTTACATTTATGTGCTTGTGCCTGTCATTGTTGTCCTCCTTTACATTTATGTGCTTGTGCCTGTCATTGTTGTCCTCCTTTACATTTATGTGCTTGTGCCTGTCATTGTTGTCCTCCTTTACATTTATGTGCTTGTGCCTGTCATTGTTGTCCTCCTTTACATTTATGTGCTTGTGCCTGTCATTGTTGTCCTCCTTTACATTTATGTGCTTGTGCCTGTCATTGTTGTCCTCCTTTACATTTATGTGCTTGTGCCTGTCATTGTTGTCCTCCTTTACATTTATGTGCTTGTGCCTGTCATTGTTGTCCTCCTTTACATTTATGTGCTTGTGCCTGTCATTGTTGTCCTCCTTTACATTTATGTGCTTGTGCCTGTCATTGTTGTCCTCCTTTACATTTATGTGCTTGTGCCTGTCATTGTTGTCCTCCTTTACATTTATGTGCTTGTGCCTGTCATTGTTGTCCTTTACATTTATGTGCTTGTGCCTGTCATTGTTGTCCTCCTTTACATTTATGTGCTTGTGCCTGTCATTGTTGTCCTCCTTTACATTTATGTGCTTGTGCCTGTCATTGTTGTCCTCCTTTACATTTATGTGCTTGTGCCTGTCATTGTTGTCCTCCTTTACATTTATGTGCTTGTGCCTGTCATTGTTGTCCTCCTTTACATTTATGTGCTTGTGCCTGTCATTGTTGTCCTCCTTTACATTTATGTGCTTGTGCCTGTCATTGTTGTCCTCCTTTACATTTATGTGCTTGTGCCTGTCATTGTTGTCCTCCTTTACATTTATGTGCTTGTGCCTGTCATTGTTGTCCTCCTTTACATTTATGTGCTTGTGCCTGTCATTGTTGTCCTCCTTTACATTTATGTGCTTGTGCCTGTCATTGTTGTCCTCCTTTACATTTATGTGCTTGTGCCTGTCATTGTTGTCCTCCTTTACATTTATGTGCTTGTGCCTGTCATTGTTGTCCTCCTTTACATTTATGTGCTTGTGCCTGTCATTGTTGTCCTCCTTTACATTTATGTGCTTGTGCCTGTCATTGTTGTCCTCCTTTACATTTATGTGCTTGTGCCTGTCATTGTTGTCCTCCTTTACATTTATGTGCTTGTGCCTGTCATTGTTGTCCTCCTTTACATTTATGTGCTTGTGCCTGTCATTGTTGTCCTCCTTTACATTTATGTGCTTGTGCCTGTCATTGTTGTCCTCCTTTACATTTATGTGCTTGTGTCTGTCATTGTTGTCCTCCTTTACATTTATGTGCTTGTGCCTGTCATTGTTGTCCTCCTTTACATTTATGTGCTTGTGCCTGTCATTGTTGTCCTCCTTTACATTTATGTGCTTGTGCCTGTCATTGTTGTCCTCCTTTACATTTATGTGCTTGTGCCTGTCATTGTTGTCCTCCTTTACATTTATGTGCTTGTGCCTGTCATTGTTGTCCTCCTTTACATTTATGTGCTTGTGCCTGTCATTGTTGTCCTCCTTTACATTTATGTGCTTGTGCCTGTCATTGTTGTCCTCCTTTACATTTATGTGCTTGTGCCTGTCATTGTTGTCCTCCTTTACATTTATGTGCTTGTGCCTGTCATTGTTGTCCTCCTTTATGTGCTTTTGCCTGTCATTGTTGTTCTCCTTTATATTTATGTGCTTGTGCCTGTCATTGTTGTCCTCCTTTACATTTATGTGCTTGTGCCTGTCATTGTTGTCCTCATTTACATTTATGTGCTTGTGTCTGTCATTGTTGTCCTCCTTTACATTTATGTGCTTGTGCCTGTCATTGTTGTCCTCCTTTACATTTATGTGCTTGTGCCTGTCATTGTTGTCCTCCTTTACATTTATGTGCTTGTGCCTGTCATTGTTGTCCTCCTTTACATTTATGTGCTTGTGCCTGTCATTGTTGTCCTCCTTTACATTTATGTGTTTGTGCCTGTCATTGTTGTTCTCTTTACATTTATGTGCTTGTGCCTGTCTGTGTTGTCCTCCTTTACATTTATGTGCTTGTTCCTGTCATTGTTGTCCTCCTTTACATTAATGTGCTTGTTCCTGTCCTTGTTGTACTCCTTTACATTTATGTGCTTGTGCCTGTCATTGTTGTTCTCCTTTACATTTATGTGCTTGTGCCTGTCATTGTTGTCCTCCTTTACATTTATGTGCTTGTGCCTGTCATTGTTGTCCTCCTTTACATTTATGTGCTTGTGCCTGTCATTGTTGTCCTCCTTTACATTTATGTGCTTGTGCCTGTCATTGTTGTCCTCCTTTACATTTATGTGCTTGTGCCTGTCATTGTTGTCCTCCTTTACATTTATGTGCTTGTGCCTGTCATTGTTGTCCTTCTTTACATTTACTTGCTTGTGCCTGTTATTGTTGTCCTCCTTTACATTTATGTGCCTGTGCCTGTCAGTGTTGTTGTTCTCTACATTTATGTGCTTGTGCCTGTCATTGTTGTCCTCCTTTACATTTATGTGCTTTTGCCTGTCTTTGTTGTTCTCCTTTACATTTATGTGCTTGTGCCTGTCATTGTTGTTCTCCTTTACATTTCTGTGCTTGTGCCTGTCATTGTTGTCCTCCTTTACATTTATGTGCTTGTGCCTGTCATTGTTGTCCTCCTTTACATTTATGTGCTTGTGCCTGTCATTGTTGTCCTCCTTTACATTTATGTGCTTGTGCCTGTCATTGTTGTCCTCCTTTACATTTATGTGCTTGTGTCATTGTTGTCCTCCTTTACATTTATGTGCTTGTGCCTGTCATTGTTGTCCTCCTTTACATTTATGTGCTTGTGCCTGTCATTGTTGTCCTCCTTTACATTTATGTGCTTGTGCCTGTCATTGTTGTCCTCCTTTACATTTATGTGCTTGTGCCTGTCATTGTTGTCCTCCTTTACATTTATGTGCTTGTGCCTGTCATTGTTGTCCTCCTTTACATTTATGTGCTTGTGCCTGTCATTGTTGTCCTCCTTTACATTTATGTGCTTGTGCCTGTCATTGTTGTCCTCCTTTACATTTATGTGCTTGTGCCTGTCATTGTTGTCCTCCTTTACATTTATGTGCTTGTGCCTGTCATTGTTGTCCTCCTTTACATTTATGTGCTTGTGCCTGTCATTGTTGTCCTCCTTTACATTTATGTGCTTGTGCCTGTCATTGTTGTCCTCCTTTACATTTATGTGCTTGTGCCTGTCATTGTTGTCCTCCTTTACATTTATGTGCTTGTGCCTGTCATTGTTGTCCTCCTTTACATTTATGTGCTTGTGCCTGTCATTGTTGTCCTCCTTTACATTTATGTGCTTGTGCCTGTCATTGTTGTCCTCCTTTACATTTATGTGCTTGTGCCTGTCATTGTTGTCCTCCTTTACATTTATGTGCTTGTGCCTGTCATTGTTGTCCTCCTTTACATTTATGTGCTTGTGCCTGTCATTGTTGTCCTCCTTTACATTTATGTGCTTGTGCCTGTCATTGTTGTCCTCCTTTACATTTATGTGCTTGTGCCTGTCATTGTTGTCCTCCTTTACATTTATGTGCTTGTGCCTGTCATTGTTGTCCTCCTTTACATTTATGTGCTTGTGCCTGTCATTGTTGTCCTCCTTTACATTTATGTGCTTGTGTCTGTCATTGTTGTCCTCCTTTACATTTATGTGCTTGTGCCTGTCATTGTTGTCCTCCTTTACATTTATGTGCTTGTGCCTGTCATTGTTGTCCTCCTTTACATTTATGTGCTTGTGCCTGTCATTGTTGTCCTCCTTTACATTTATGTGCTTGTGCCTGTCATTGTTGTCCTCCTTTACATTTATGTGCTTGTGCCTGTCATTGTTGTCCTCCTTTACATTTATGTGCCTGTCATTGTTGTCCTCCTTTACATTTATGTGCTTGTGCCTGTCATTGTTGTCCTCCTTTACATTTATGTGCTTTGGTCTGTCATTGTTTTCCTCCTTTACATTTATGTGCTTGTGCCTGTCATTGTTGTCCTCCTTTACATTTATGTGCTTGTGCCTGTCATTGTTGTCCTCCTTTACATTTATGTGCTTGTGCCTGTCATTGTTGTCCTCCTTTACATTTATGTGCTTGTGCCTGTCATTGTTGTCCTCCTTTACATTTATGTGCTTGTGCCTGTCATTGTTGTCCTCCTTTACATTTATGTGCTTGTGCCTGTCATTGTTGTCCTCCTTTACATTTATGTGCTTGTGCCTGTCATTGTTGTCCTCCTTTACATTTATGTGCTTGTGCCTGTCATTGTTGTCCTCCTTTACATTTATGTGCTTGTGCCTGTCATTGTTGTCCTCCTTTACATTTATGTGCTTGTGCCTGTCATTGTTGTCCTCCTTTACATTTATGTGCTTGTGCCTGTCATTGTTGTCCTCCTTTACATTTATGTGCTTGTGCCTGTCATTGTTGTCCTCCTTTACATTTATGTGCTTGTGCCTGTCATTGTTGTCCTCCTTTACATTTATGTGCTTGTGCCTGTCATTGTTGTCCTCCTTTACATTTATGTGCTTGTGCCTGTCATTGTTGTCCTCCTTTACATTTATGTGCTTGTGCCTGTCATTGTTGTCCTCCTTTACATTTATGTGCTTGTGCCTGTCATTGTTGTCCTCCTTTACATTTATGTGCTTGTGCCTGTCATTGTTGTCCTCCTTTACATTTATGTGCTTGTGCCTGTCATTGTTGTCCTCCTTTACATTTATGTGCTTGTGCCTGTCATTGTTGTCCTCCTTTACATTTATGTGCTTGTGCCTGTCATTGTTGTCCTCCTTTACATTTATGTGCTTGTGCCTGTCATTGTTGTCCTCCTTTACATTTATGTGCTTGTGCCTGTCATTGTTGTCCTCCTTTACATTTATGTGCTTGTGCCTGTCATTGTTGTCCTCCTTTACATTTATGTGCTTGTGCCTGTCATTGTTGTCCTCCTTTACATTTATGTGCTTGTGCCTGTCATTGTTGTCCTCCTTTACATTTATGTGCTTGTGCCTGTCATTGTTGTCCTCCTTTACATTTATGTGCTTGTGCCTGTCATTGTTGTCCTCCTTTACATTTATGTGCTTGTGCCTGTCATTGTTGTCCTCCTTTACATTTATGTGCTTGTGCCTGTCATTGTTGTCCTCCTTTACATTTATGTGCTTGTGCCTGTCATTGTTGTCCTCCTTTACATTTATGTGCTTGTGCCTGTCATTGTTGTCCTCCTTTACATTTATGTGCTTGTGCCTGTCATTGTTGTCCTCCTTTACATTTATGTGCTTGTGCCTGTCATTGTTGTCCTCCTTTACATTTATGTGCTTGTGCCTGTCATTGTTGTCCTCCTTTACATTTATGTGCTTGTGCCTGTCATTGTTGTCCTCCTTTACATTTATGTGCTTGTGCCTGTCATTGTTGTCCTCCTTTACATTTATGTGCTTGTGCCTGTCATTGTTGTCCTCCTTTACATTTATGTGCTTGTGCCTGTCATTGTTGTCCTCCTTTACATTTATGTGCTTGTGCCTGTCATTGTTGTCCTCCTTACAATTTATGTGCTTGTGCCTGTCATTGTTGTCCTCCTTTACATTTATGTGCTTGTGCCTGTCATTGTTGTCCTCCTTTACATTTATGTGCTTGTGCCTGTCATTGTTGTCCTCCTTTACATTTATGTGCTTGTGCCTGTCATTGTTGTCCTCCTTTACATTTATGTGCCTGTCATTGTTGTCCTCCTTTACATTTATGTGCTTGTGCCTGTCATTGTTGTCCTCCTTTACATTTATGTGCTTGTGCCTGTCATTGTTGTCCTCCTTTACATTTATGTGCTTGTGCCTGTCATTGTTGTCCTCCTTTACATTTATGTGCTTGTGCCTGTCATTGTTGTCCTCCTTTACATTTATGTGCTTGTGCCTGTCATTGTTGTCCTCCTTTACATTTATGTGCTTGTGCCTGTCATTGTTGTCCTCCTTTACATTTATGTGCTTGTGCCTGTCATTGTTGTCCTCCTTTACATTTATGTGCTTGTGCCTGTCATTGTTGTCCTCCTTTACATTTATGTGCTTGTGCCTGTCATTGTTGTCCTCCTTTACATTTATGTGCTTGTGCCTGTCATTGTTGTCCTCCTTTACATTTACATGCTTGTGCCTGTCATTGTTGTCCTCCTTTACATTTATGTGCTACTTCTTGTCATTGTTGTCCTCCTTTACATTTATGTGCTTGTGCCTGTCATTGTTGTCCTCCTTTACATTTATGTGCTTGTGTCTGTCATTGTTGTCCTCCTTTACATTTATGTGCTTGTGCCTGTCATTGTTGTCCTCCTTTACATTTATGTGCTTGTGCCTGTCATTGTTGTCCTCCTTTACATTTATGTGCTTCTGGCTGTCATTGTTGTCCTCCTTTACATTTATGTGCTTGTGCCTGTCATTGTTGTCCTCCTTTACTTTTATGTTTGTGTGCCTGTCATTGTTGTCCTCCTTTACATTTATGCGCTTGTGCTTTCATTGTTGTCCTCCTTTACATTTATGTGCTTGTGCCTGTCATTGTTGTCCTCCTTTACATTTATGTGCTTGTGCCTGTCATTGTTGTCCTCCTTTACATTTATGTGCTTGTGCCTGTCATTGTTGTCCTCCTTTACATTTATGTGCTTGTGCCTGTCATTGTTGTCCTCCTTTACATATATGTGCTTGTGTCATTGTTGTCCTCCTTTACATTTATGTGCTTGTGCCTGTCATTGTTGTCCTCCTTTACATTTATGTGCTTGTGCCTGTCATTGTTGTCCTCCTTTACATTTATGTGCTTGTGCCTGTCATTGTTGTCCTCCTTTACATTTATGTGCTTGTGCCTGTCATTGTTGTCCTCCTTTACATTTATGTGCTTGTGCCTGTCATTGTTGTCCTCCTTTACATTTATGTGCTTGTGCCTGTCATTGTTGTCCTCCTTTACATTTATGTGCTTGTGCCTGTCATTGTTGTCCTCCTTTACATTTATGTGCTTGTGCCTGTCATTGTTGTCCTCCTTTACATTTATGTGCTTGTGCCTGTCATTGTTGTCCTCCTTTACATTTATCTGCTTGGGTCTGTCATTATTGTCCTCCATTACATTTATGTGCTTGTGCCTGTCATTGTTGTCCTCCTTTACATTTATGTGCTTGTGCCTGTCATTGTTGTCCTCCTTTACATTTATGTGCTTGTGCCTGTCATTGTTGTCCTCCTTTACATTTATGTGCTTGTGTCTGTCATTGTTGTCCTCCTTTACATTTATGTGCTTGTGCCTGTCATTGTTGTCCTCCTTTACATTTATGTGCTTGTGCCTGTCATTGTTGTCCTCCTTTACATTTATGTGCTTGTGTCTGTCATTGTTGTCCTCCTTTACATTTATGTGCTTGTGCCTGTCATTGTTGTCCTCCTTTACATTTATGTGCTTGTGCCTGTCATTGTTGTCCTCCTTTACATTTATGTGCTTGTGCCTGTCATTGTTGTCCTCCTTTACATTTATGTGCTTGTGCCTGTCATTGTTGTCCTCCTTTACATTTATGTGCTTTTCATGTCATTGTTGTCCTCCTTTACATTTATGTGCTTGTGCCTGTCATTGTTGTCCTCCTTTACATTTATGTGCTTGTGCCTGTCATTGTTGTCCTCCTTTACATTTATGTGCTTGTGCCTGTCATTGTTGTCCTCCTTTACATTTATGTGCTTGTGCCTGTCATTGTTGTCCTCCTTTACATTTATGTGCTTGTGCCTGTCATTGTTGTCCTCCTTTACATTTATGTGTTTGTGCCTGTCATTGTTGTCCTCCTTTACATTTATGTGCTTGTGCCTGTCATTGTTGTCCTCCTTTACATTTATGTGCTTGTGCCTGTCATTGTTGTCCTCCTTTACATTTATGTGCTTGTGCCTGTCATTGTTGTCCTCCTTTACATTTATGTGCTTGAGTCTGTCATTTTTGTCCTTTTTACATTGATGTGCTTGTGTCTGTCATTGTTGTCCTCCATTACATTTATCTGCTTGTGCCTGTCATTGTTGTCCTCATTTACATTTATGTGCTTGTGTCTGTCATTGTTGTCCTCCTTTACATTTATGTGCTTGTGCCTGTCATTGTTGTCCTCCTTTACATTTATGTGCTTGTGCCTGTCATTGTTGTCCTCCTTTACATTTATGTGCTTGTGCCTGTCATTGTTGTCCTCCTTTACATTTATGTGCTTGTGCCTGTCATTGTTGTCCTCCTTTACATTTATGTGCTTGTGCCTGTCATTGTTGTCCTCCTTTACATTTATGTGCTTGTGTCATTGTTGTCCTCCTTTACATTTATGTGCTTGTGCCTGTCATTGTTGTCCTTTTTTACATTTATGTGCTTGAGTCTGTCATTTTTGTCCTTTTTACATTCATGTGCTTGTGCCTGTCATTGTTCTTCTCCATTACATTTTTGTGCGTGTGCCTTTCCTTGTTGTCCTCCTTTACATTTATGTGCTTGTGCCTGTCTGTGTTGTCCTCCTTTACATTTATGTGCTTGTTCCTGTCATTGTTGT